>NC_051182.1:1673037-1744178 GCF_013339695.2 Rhipicephalus sanguineus | reverse complement strand
CCAACATCTCTCTTGTACGTCCGACAAATTCCCCCACCACTTTAACGTAGATTATCTGCATCAGCCGAAACAACGAGCTACAGCAGTTACGTAAACAAATCTCCAAGATTTGCGTTCAAGCGAGGTGATTACACGGGCCTCTATCATCACTTGTCCACCGTTGACTGGTCACAGGTTACTGACAAACCGAATGTTGATGACCAGTTTGATCAGTTTGCGGAGCTTGTACTGAGCAGCATGCGTATTTTATCCCCAATACACACATAACAACGTAAATATCCCCACTGGTTCTCATCTGAACTTATCAGTGCACTGAAGCATAAAATCGCGCACACAGGAATCTAAATGTTCTCCATCGAGCGAGTGGAAGGAAGAGTTCAGCTTTTTTCGAACTCTCGCTAAAACGCCTATATAAACGGGATCATAGTTCGTATATTGAATCTTAGAAAAAGCGCTTCTGACAGGCCAGCTGAGTTTTTGGAAGTATGTACGTAAACGGTCCAGCAAAAGCGGAGAGTCTTTCAGACTACTAGACTCAAATGGGGTAGAAGTGCATGCCGTCGCTGACTGTTTTGCCGCACATTTCTCATCCGTTTATAAGGCCTCAGACTCAGCACTGATATCAGACAGCCTAAGGCAGTCGCTCACCCAGTGCTTTGTCGCTGGATGAAAATCTTATCTGCGAATGCATTAAGTGCTTAAAACCATCCTTATCATGTGCCCAGATGGCATCCCCTCCGCCATACTAAAGCTATAGTAGTATATTTGTCCCAGTACTGACTACGATATTTAATAACTGCCTGGACACTTCCACATTTCCTAGCATGTGGAAAACTGCTCGTGTTTTCCCAGTATTTAAGTCGGGCTCTAAAACAGATGTTTCTAATTATCGCCCGATTTCTCTACTATGTGCCAATCAAAGATCTTCGAGCTGGCTCTTCACAAAATATTGTCTTTTAGTGTTAAAAGCTCATTGATTCCTAATCAACATGGTTTTCTCGCTGGCCGCTCAACTACCACAAATCTTGCTAGTTTCATGACGCAGATCTCCACACCTATTTCTCAGAGAGGACAGGTTGACGTACTCTACTGTGACCTGAGCAAGGCTTTTGACGTAGTCAGCCACACACTGATATGGTTAAACTTGCGCAATTTGATGTTGACTTGTCGGTTGTGAATCTCCTGCAGAGCTATCTGCTCAATAATAGATATTGTTATGTAGCGGTAAATGGCCAAAACGTCTTCTTTGTATAAAGTGACTAGTGGGGTCCTCAAGGGTCAGTATTAGGCCCACTCCTATTTTAATTTACGTTATGATGTTTCTTTTGCCATTCGTATTCTTCTTTCCTCTTGTATGCCGATGACATCAAGATTTTTAAGGAAATTCATTCAGTTAACGACTGTCGCTTGCTGCAGTCAGATTTGCGCTCTTTTCCGAATGGTGCAACGCTAATAACCTTTCTCTGAATGCCTCGAAGACAAATTCATGTCTATCACTCGCAAAACATCTAGCGTGTCATTTCAATACTCTGTCAATTCTGTGTCCTTATGCAAGGTTTATGAGATCAGTGATCTTGGTGTTGTTGTTGATAGCACGTTAAACTTTTCTGCTCACGCTAAGCGTGTTGCTTTGCGGGGTCTTCGCACCCTAGGCTGTGTTTGCAGATTGTCTAGAGAATTCCGTTCCCTATGCCCTTCCGAAAATTGTACACCGCGCTATGTCTTCCTCAACTGGAGTATGCGTCCGTGATATGGAATGGCATGCTCAATCCAGCGGTAACACATTGAACGAGTCCAGAAAAATTCCTTAGCATATATAACCATCGCTTTGCTAAAAAAATCTCGTTCAAATACTGCTGAATATTATCATTGCCATCACTTCACTGCCGACGAAATCGTTCTGATCTCTTGTTTCTTTACAAGCTAGTCCACGGTATCATATCCTGCCCTGTACTTCTCAATTGTGTAATTTCGAATTCCGCGTAAGTTAACCAGAGAGAACAGACCGTTTCATGTACCCGCCTGCTTCTTCCAACACTCTACCGTTCACAGAATACAAAGTCTCTATAATGTTAATTTTCTTGATTGACATTTTTCATAGTCCACAATCATTGTTTTTATCCGAGCTTTGTACTGTTTTGACATAGTATGGCACAATGTACAAAGTCTTCCCTTCTCCGTCTTTCCGCATAGTTGTATATATGCAATCTAATTTTTCATTCCCTTCAATATTTCTCGTGTTGTCTTATTTTACTCCTCCCTTTTGTGTTCATTTCTCTTTGTCTACGTGTATTTGCTCTTTTTATTTCTGAAGACTGTCTGTATTGTATAGTTTATTTTTATTATTTTTTTTGCGTGCGCCTGCACAAAGACCTTACGGTTGTTCCTGGGCACGTTAAATAAATAAATGATTGATTGATTGATTGATTATTATTTTATTATTATTATTATTTATTATTATTATTATATTATTATTATTATTATTATTATTATTATTATTATTATTATTATTATAGCGAGTTTGCCCGCAGAGGCAACACATATGCGCTGTGTATGCCCATATGTTGTCTTGTTGTTCACAAAAATAAACAGTGTGGGAGTGCTGTCACCCCCTGTAAGGTCGTTCGCGCCTCATGACGCACGCGCGTCTCACGTATTAGTCGTAGTTCGCTTTAATAGCGGCCGAGCGACAGGTGGCGCAGTGTTCGCGTGGGTTAGGGTTAGCGCGGTGGCGCCAGCAGCCCCGCCTGGTTAGGGTGCCTTGATGCCCGCGCGCTCCGCTGAGGGTGAGGACAGGCGCGTCGTCTGCTACGACGGCCGCCATTGCGAATCCCGCCGCAGCTCGGCAGCATGCGAAGCGCGCTACACAAGGCGCTTGCGGTGCGCGGATACGTCCGGAAATAAGTGCACGCTAGTGAGCTTTCTCTTTTTAAGACGATAGTCTTTCTTGGGGAACTTAAACGCAGAAATTTTGGTCTGTCTTTCTGTCTTTCTGTTTGTCGGCACGTCCCTCGATTCAGCCACTCGGTCAAAGTTGAACCACTTGCCCAAGGGCCAGCCGTCTTGAACTGGTATGGCTGTTCATACTTGTGAACGTTGTCGATCAAAAAGTAAATATCATGCATATCTGAGGTGCAACATCACTAGGTAAGTAGTAGGTGGCGTGTTCCTTTAATAGAAAATGCATACATACGTAATTTTAAGGACCCTAGTTTCTTAAGCTGCGCTGAAAATGCATAAGAATGCAAGCTTGAGCGAGTTGGTATGCGTTCATCTTTGTTGAAACAGCGCTCACTAGACGACGACGAAGTAAAAGAAGGCACAGGACAGGCAGCGCCTGTCCTCTGCCTTCTTTTACTTCGTCGTCGTCTAGTGAGCGCTGTTTCAACAAAGCTGAAAATGCGACTGCGCTGAAATTTGCCTTCCTCCGTGCCCTTCGCACGAGCTCATTGTTGTGTTTCGGTTTCGGTTCTGTATTGCACTGTACGAATGCCATGGGTTGGCGTTGAAAAACTTTAGTTTTGAGAAGCCAAGAAGGTGAAAAAAAATATTTAAAAAATGAAAAAGCAGCGTTGTGGGCGGCCTTCAGGCTGCCGGTTGTGGGCGCCGCTCTGGCGTTCCTGTTTTACCCAGGCGACGTGTAAATAAAAGAGTCTGTGGAGAGTACTCGTTGAGTGCGGACGTTTCTCTGCTTCAGCGCTTCGCGCCAAACCGCGTTTTCGGGCTGGCTGGCGTCCCCGCCCGGTCGCGTTGGTCACCGCCGGTCTTCGCCTGCTGCTGCGCCGGGACTACCAGCACGCAACACAGCACTCATGTTTCCCGACGTATTGCCAGATGGCGTCCAAATCTCACACAGCGCCTCTTCTATCGTCTTTACACGACATTTGCAGCGAAGCACGCAGATACGCGGCCAATTTTTTCTTTTCTTTTTTGAAGCTTGGGCAGCTTTTAGTGCAGTTCTTACCTAAATGTTTATTAAGGGAACGATGTACTTCATATAAACTGACGGCCTGTACATGTGTTATGCACTATAGGTTGACGTATAGACTTCATTATATTTAAAACGAATCCTCTTCCTTCGGCCGCAGACGAGAGCTCTGACAAGTGTAAACCCTTAGTTATTTGCCTCGTAAACTCTGCATTCCAAATACGCAAAGAATTATTTAAAGCAGCCATATACGTGTCAGCAGCAACAGTAGTAGATATATCGCAAAACGCAAATTTTAGCGACGCGAAGCTACCAAAGCCGGTTATGACGGCTTCTTTTACTAAGTTTATACTTTACTCGTTTATTATAAATTGCGTTATACGTATTGTACACATGACGAAGTGCCGAGGGGGCAGTATGATGCAAATATCCAGCTATAATGAAATTAGAGCTCCCTTACCCTTATGATGCTTGCTCAAAGAGTTGAATCTGAATATATATCTCTATTAGATATTATATTATAATAATATATATATAATATAATATATTAATATATATCTATATATCATATCTTATTATATATATATAACATGATGACTCGTAAACTACAGTGTACAGGTCATTTATTTTGTATGCATAAATGATATTGCTGCCAGCATGGCAATAACACAAATTAAAACAGCTTCCTTGTCCAGAATTTGGTCCAGGACTGCCACTGGTGCTGTCACAGACATCTGACCGAGGAAAAAAGCAAACAACCACGTAGCTAGTTAACATTAGACGGGAACTTCAACCTTCAAACACAAAAATAGTGAAGGATAAAAAAAGTATTTAACAACTGCAAACGTACATACATTGGCATCACATCAGCACACATGGCATACTTTTCTGTTAATTTGAGACATACAGTTGATCTAAGTGTGTCCATGTCTTACGAGAGGTTGAAGCCGGCACAAGTTTTGCTGGCATTTCCATTCAAAGTATCGGCTGGCAACTGTCGAAGGTGGATGCGCAGACTTATTCTTGCGTAGCTCTCAATGAGCATTCTCTATATACCCTCCTTGTGCTCCGTGCATACACACAGGCTGCGGCGGTGTACCTTGCTTAGGTATGCTGCAAGTGAACGAAGCGGCCACTTCATTGTGATTATTTTATCCGTACACCAATAATTGATGGCCGTAAAGTGCTCTTCATAGTTCTTCAGGGCTTTCATCACTCCACTGCTAGAATAGATAAGGTTGCCTCCGTCCGAAACATACTCTTTCAGTGCTGTCAGTGAAGCATACTCGTCGCACGCAGTTCCAAGGAGAGCATCTTTACATTTCGCGCACTTCACGACTTCAATATACCCTTCAAAATAAATACTCCGAGGTAAAACAGAATACTGCATTCTGTTGCCGACAATTCTTCAGTGAACATAATCTCAGAATCGTCAATCTCATCAACTTCGTTCTCGACACAGGCCTTCTTCCCCTGGGATAGCAGGTCTACAAGGTACTCTCGGTCATCAAGTTCGTGACTTCCCGTCGCGGTCGTATGCAAAAATTTTCTTACGCTCACGAGTCTCAGAGAGCACTTCATATCATAGGCACTGGGAACCGGCTTCATAAGCCGCACGACAGAAAAAAGGTTCTCTAAGCAGTCTTGCAGCAGCCTACTTGTAAGAAAGAACTCATATCCTTCGTCACTTAGGAGCAGTTCTTGGAGGCGGAGAACAACCGTAGTTGATATGAGCAGGCCAGCTTGCGACGGTTTCCAATGTGATGTGGTGCCCATTTTCGTAGTTCTCACTGTTTCCATTGCCATGTGCAATGTATCTAGGGCTTCAGAGTACTTGGCCTTGTTTCTGTGACTTAACGCCATTGCTGGATGCCGCGAGGACATCAGTGCATACCACTTTGAAATAAGCTCCATGAACCAAGCTGTTGTTTCCGCTTCCCGTTTTAGTAGCCCTTCCTTTATAAGGAAGCGGATAGCTGGGGGAGCTTCCCGAAAAAGCTGCACAGCGACACCAACCTTCATTTTGGTGAAGTGGCCTGTGTTGGTGTGAACTTCGGACAAGTTTGGCGCTACCTTCAGTTCTCTTTTAGAATCGTGTTCAAGTACCGCCTCAACATATTCCACGTTAACCTCTGTAGAAGGCAGGCTATTTTTGGCCACTGTGGCCTCACTCAATGTGAAAACTTTAGAGTTCAAGAGTTGGCCCCTGAGATTTTTCAGCACGTGAGCCGGATCAGCCATGAAAAAAAGTTCCTTGCCGTCAATGCACGGATGACGTATGGAACATACCGTCGAAGAATCTCTGTGACTTGAAAAGCCAAATTCCCTCCACATTGCGCGGTTCGCGGAGCCCATATCACATGTCACTACGCGAACATTCAGAGATATTTGACTGCACAGCTGTACTAGCTCCAATACATAGTTTTTCAGCAAACAACCATCGACGATTCTCCCAGTCAATTCATAAGCGATAATTTGCTTCCACCTTTGGTTAAGGCCGCCTAACATAAATACAAGAGCGTGGTTTGCAGTCTCTTGAGGCTTCGGGGGAAGCGTTACTCCTCCAAGAAATGTGTCTTCAGTACGGTCTAGCTCGAACCCCGGCACTATCTCCATTTCGTCCAAAAAAAGGACGCAGTCCTTTTCGACATCCTCCATAGTCTCAGCTTTGCATTTCATGACATCGATCACTTCGTGAAGAATGCCTGGGAGGAACTTCAAATTTTGAATCCTGCGCGCGAGTGTTCTGTTGGATGGGAGGGGATATCCCAATTTTCTTAGCGTTTCATATCCTGTTGTACCACAAGCAAATTTAATTTGAAGGCCTTGCTTGATGGTGTGCGGAGACCACGAGTTTCCCAAGCTGCTGCTTCTTGAGAGAGCGCGAACTTGATCATCATTGAGAAATGTCAAATTTTGCGAAATATTTGTTGCGTCACTCTCGAGTTTTTGCACTTTTTTCTTGAGAATTTGGATTGTGTTCTTGGCAGTAGCATGATGCTGCTGAAGTTCAGTATACTTTCTTGTAAGGTCAGCAAGTTTCTTCTTCAGTTGTGCTGATTCTGCAGTAGCGTTTGATGTTTCACCACAACCGTTTGATGTTTCAATAGCCGCATCAATGACTTCTCCTGAATTTGAATCACTAGAGTTTGCTGCCAGTTTTACTGCGGCGTCGCTGAGTTCCACGGCGTCGTGTCCGTAACGCGACATTCCTTCCAGTGAAGGCTCAAGAACTGCATGGCTTAGTGGGGCCTCTCGCGGTGTTTCAACTGTAGCTGGAGATTGACGCAGCCCCAGAGCAGACTTGCCGGTCTCTCCTTCGGAGGGTGCGGGCACAGTTCTTTCCTTTGGTGGCCTTCGTTCCTTGGGCAGCGCTGCAAGCAGAAACGTATGTATTTATAAACGTTTTCAAGTAATGCCAATTTATGTCAAGCCTGTGGTTAGTTTCATAAAGTAACAAATTGCTACTGGCATCTGAATGGTCATTAAAGCTAGGACGGTCATTATTAAAGCTAGAAAGGTCATTCCCCCAACCTTTTCGACTGGTATAGGGGAAAGCTTGTTTCACCCTATTCCGATTCGTTGAGCCGTGGACTTCATTCCACCCTTTACTTCTAGTGACTAATTTTTGCCTAATGCATATCTTACAGAGTTTCCACAGTATCATAACCAGATTGTATTAAAAATTCGTCCCTACAAAAAAAGCCTCTAATTCGAATCGGAGCTCCATGTGCTAAAGCTACATGTGCGCTATAAGAGGGCGTTAGTGGACGGCTTAAAATAAAGTAGGCCACCAGGGAACTTTTTACGTACATTGTGGTCCCGTGTACATGAGTGTTTTTGTTTGAGTAAAATAGTCAGTGCACGTGAGATTATAACCAGTGCACCGCCTCGTGCCTGATAGCGGAAAGCTGCTGCCAGTGTGGCGGGTCAGAAGTGCCTAGAGACAGTGAAATACTCTCAGACGTTTACAATGTATGAATTAATTTGGACGCATCATAAAGGTTCCTTTTGGTTTTAACCGTATTGAAGTTGCAGCTACATATAATGCCTGTAATCGATACTTCATTGTGTAATGCCAGAGATAAAGTTCAACACTTACGTCTGAAGGAGAACAAAGTTGGGACTGCATTCGGTTTCAGCTTTTTCCAACCATCCACACGGTTTTGCTCGTAGTTGTTCGGTTCAAAGTGAGCCTGCAAAGAAAATTAGAATTGGGTGTTGACGGTCTGGTAAAACAAAAAACTCAAAGGGCCCCTTATGCATTCACTTAAGACGACTCGAAGGCGAATGCCATCATTTTTTTCTTCTCAGTCGATTTATTGATCCTGCCCCACCACTCTTCGCAAGCTTTCTGCACTTAACGTGGTTTTGCATTGCCTCCGTGATCGGACCACCTTTGACCAAGCTACGAGGTCATGTGATGACGTCATTGTGTGACGTCACCAAAACGTCACAGATTGTCAAACTTCGTGACGTTACATGACGTCGTAGCTTGGTCAAACGTGGCGAAAGCCCCTCGAAGGCGAAAGCCATCTTCTTTTTCTTCTCAGTCGATGATCCTGCCCCGCCACCCTTCGAAAGCTTTCTCCACCTAACTTGGTCTTGCACTGCCTCTAAGATCGGAGGCAGCTCACCTGGTTTTGCATTGCCTCCTTGATCAGACCACCTTTGAGGAAGCTACGATGTCATGTGATGACGTCATCATTTGAAGTCAAATTTGACAATGTGTGACGTCTCAATGACGTCATACGGTGACGTCATCACGTTATGATGACTATTTTTGCATCACTCGTCCCTGACGCCGCGGAACGCCGACGGCCAAACTTCGCGTATGATGGGGCATTTAAGGCTTTCGCCTTAAAAACGAATGCCTCTCCTCGTGCTTGAACCTCCACTTATGCGTGCAGTATGGTTCGGGGCAAGAGCTAGCAGTGATTTGGACAAATGAGATTAAATCAGTTGAGCTCACGTGCGCTTTCATGAAGGTACTTGGAAGCGCAGAACACACAAAATACACAAGAAGAACTGGACAAGACGAGCGGTCACTTCAAACTAAAGTTTATTATGGAAAATGGCCAGGTTTTATCGTAGAACAACAGCAACAGCAAAAGGGAAACGCGTGCGTGAAAACACCAAACTGTCTCTTGATGAACAATTATCACCGATTATCACCTCAAAGATAAAAAAGCTTTCACGTAAGACGTTTCAGCGAGCGTCGTCATGAATCTAGCCGGCCGTTAGGGCAACGCTTTCAATTTTTGCACTAATATTTCGCGCAAAGAAAAGTTCAGTCTAATGCGCGGACGAAGGGCCGGTCTATCAGACGTGATTTGAAGGCGGTAGTTGCAGATTTTTTTCCATCAAGAGCTTCGTAGCCAAAGCTCCAATGGGGTCGTATTTAATTACCAAGGTAAGAATAACACAACATTGTGCTTGCTTTCTTTGTGCAAAAAGCCCCTGCTTGACAATGACGGCGATACACACAAAGCGGGCGCGGTACCGGCCTCATAACATTACACATTTTTAGTAGGAAAAGCATAATTTTTGTATTCAATTGCTGTGATTTCGGCAGAGGCCCTGAAATATCGACCGAGCAGTGGGAACATGTGCACGAATATATAAGCGCTGCAGCCAGGGTAAAACTTTTTTATAAAACGAAACTACCCTGAAACACGTGGCAATACTTCTGAATGTATTAGTATACTCGAGGCCCTTTGACCAGCACGAAATGACGACACGGGTGCTTTTATATTTCATATAATACACCGGCCTTCTATCTGACGCATTTTCTTACTGCGGGGTCGCTACCCAGAATAGCTCGTGTACTGTCGGAATACCGCGGACTGTACGCTGTACGACGTTTGACTACTTGACGTTGCCTACACTCTCAACAAAGGAATAATGGTGCGCCAAGTAATACTGGCTAATGAAATTACCACACATTAAAAAAAAATATTTACTTACGCTGCAAACGTATGATGCATTGGTCGGATGCCACTTGTCACGCTTGACTTGTACCGTCCAAAGAAGCCGTCTTTTTGGGTCTCTTGGAAATCGGTACAGCTTCCAGCCGTTCCTAGAATGATTGCTGCACTGCGGCACGCAACACCCGGGCATGGTGACGCAAGCGAGTGCATAAAACTGCAGGAACACGAGCACCGACCGAAGAACAACACGCACGCCACGCACAAGTGACCGGGCGGGGGGTTCAGAATGGCGCCCACGCTGCCGCCAAGGCCGGAGAGGCGGCACATGCCCTTTCAAAAGCTGACACCACTCTAAGCGGGGGCGCGCGCATCGAGGCACTCTACGCCTGGTAGGTGAGGTTGGGCCGGCGCAAAGAAAACAGCAGCGAGGCTCTTTGGGGTTTGGGGCGTGCGCAGCAGGACGTCACCGCGGTGGTTTCATGGGGGCGACACCGCGGCTCCTTTCCCCTGGACCCTCGTGGTGAGTCGAACGCCAGCGACGCGCATTCGCCGTACAATGTGTGCGTTATATTTTCGGTGTATTGTATTGGCATTGTATAAGTAACACGCTATAGCGTGTTACTAGTTATGCATTAGATTCGGCTGGCGAGCACGCCGCGATGGAAAAGCAGCGTTTAATAAATGTACACGTGGTTGTTGCCCGATGTCTTGAACTGTCTCCGTGTGTTCCGAGAGCGGCTCATATTCAGACCCCACAACAGTTCGAAGTCTGCGCTGTTTCATGTCTCTTTTTCTGCTTCCTTTCCTCGAGCTAGCTCCGTACGCCGCCCGTTCTGTTTGTTCCTTTGCGAGGACTTGAAGCATCTGGTGCGGTCACAATCATGACCACCGTCGCCATCATCGAAGAAGATGACCCCACCGGATGGTTTTCGCTGTAGAGTCGTCCTAGGAGAAGACATAAGGCACCATGGGTTTCTTCTTTACGCGGCAGCGTTAAAGAGCCCGTTTCGCAGAAATTCCGGTGTCGGCGTGTTGGTTGTGCACGAAGAGCCGTCGTCTTGTCCATGACCGAAAAATCGAGAAAGATGCAAATGAAATAAATTAGGTTCGAGTGAGAATCGAACCCACGCCGTCTGCGTGGCAAGCAGGTATTATACCACAGAGCTACGCTATGGCTTGAAAGTCCTTCGAGGAAAAAAAAAAACACAATATGAATGTCAGTAGGAGGAGTCTCCCTAACGCATGTAATATTGCGTGGCAGAAGCGTAGAATCGCGCCAGGCGTGAAAACATGTGAATTGCGCAACTAGTGGGTGTTTTAAAGGCCCACCCATTGCAAATTAGGCCTTTTCGAGAAGGACGCTGCATGCCAGACTGCGTTGCTAGTATCAAGGGTTCTAATAGGCATCTCAAGTGCCTGATCCTATCCGGCCTTTGGTTAATTACTGTGTCGGGAAAAAACTCAGGCCAGTAATTTCAGATAAGGAAGGGTATTTTGTAATTATTCCGGACAGTTTGTTCTCAGAAAAAGCATTAACAGCCATACAAAAGAATTTTAGGACAGAAAAACTTAAACCATCGGTAGTTAGGCAACGTGCTGTCGAGCTTTTGTTTAGACATAACCTTCAGAGAATAGCTTGTAATATCAAGAAGGCTAAACCACTTACTTTAGAATTGTTTTTTTTTTTCAGCCAAAACACATAAGAACGATATTCCGTTTCGAGCAATCGTTTCAGAGAAAGGCACCTGGCAAGTCGCTGTATCTAGTTATTTGCAGAACTGCTTAACCTCATTGAGTTTTTCAGACCCTTTTCGTATGCGTAATTCTCAGGTGCTAGTTCAGTACCTCTCAGAGGAGAACCCCGGCTGTTGTAAAGGTTTTAGTATGGCTATTGAAGACCTGTATTACTCTTTGCCGCATGAGGACTTGTTAAAATGTGTTAATGAATGTATTAACGAACAAGGGCACGAGACGGTTTCCACCGATAAATGTGGTGTTTCTACCGGGGCTTTTCTAGAAATTCTTTCCATGTATTTAAAGTCGACGCTGGCAGGTTGGAAGGAAGGCGTTTATGTGCAGAAATCAGGGATATGTATTGGCTCTAAAGTTACTCCGGTTATAATTGATTTATACCTTAGCAACTTGGAAATTCGCGCTTTTTTATCGTACGAGGGGACTGAGTACACACAAACACACTGCGCTCTGTGTTTGTGTGTGTACTCAGTCCGTCCTCGTACGATAAAAAAAGCGCGAATTTCCAAGATGCAACACCAACCAGCCCCTGTAGCTGCTCTTATACCTTAGCAAGATTGACAATCTTTTGGAGGTGCCTTAGGTAATTCGGTCATTAAGGTTTTTCTTTATGTGGACGATTACTTGATTTTTTGTAGTGGTGAGGGCCTTGAAAACGTGGTAACCTCAGTGAGCGAGAAATTTGAATTAAATCGAGGAGGGTTGAACTTTACCAAAGAGTTGCCTGAGAATAATGAAATTCAAAAACGCAAGTAATTTTATATATGCCTAAAGGATAAACCTCGACAAATAAGATGAATGTATTTCTGGGCTCTCAGCAGTTAGATATGGTAGATCCCGTTAGCACCCTTGGAGTATATTTTTCAAAGCACTTAAAATGGAATGTACATATTGATAGCCTGCACTCAAAGATGTCATCTGCCATTGGTGTCCTTGCACGTATGCGATGTATTCTTCCTACTAAAGTGAAAGTTATGATATACAATGCGCTGGTATCATCTCTGTTACAGTATTGTAGCATAGTGTGGTGTACTACCGGAGTGACAAATTTGGGCAAGCTGCATTTACTACAGAAAAGAGCCATACGACATCTTGCTGCTGTACACTATCTGTCATCTACAAAACTTCTTTTTCCAAAATATGAAATTCTTCCAGCGTTCTCTTTGTATAATTACAGGCTGATGTTGTGTTATAAGGAGTTTATTAAGCATGGTACTAATACCATAATTAATCTTGCTAAGCTAAACGTAAACCCGTGTGTTCGACTGACCAGGCACAAAGAAATGTGGACTGTCCCCACCCCTTGAACTGTTTATGATGAACCATCATTGTCCTACAGGCTGCCTTCCCTACTAAACTTCTTAAAGCAGGAAGATTTTGATCCTTCGTCTAATCAAAACTGTCACATTAAACGCTTCGCCCATCGTATTCATTTTTCGGAATAATATATCTCTCGGGATTTTGGCCATTCTTATTATTGATTGTTGCTTTTCATGTTCATGCCACTTCATGACTATACATATGAACTATTCTCTCTATTTTCAGTGATTTGTATCATAATTTTTGTATTACTTGACGCCATGTTAAACTTGTAAAGTGTATTCTGTATTTTGCATGCATGATTGTACGCCATCCTGCTGCATTGCCAACTTGTAACGGGGTCGGGACCTCGTCAAGCTCTTGAGCTTTTAGTCCTGTACTCCTCCTATTGAAAGGAAATAAATTGATTGATTGATTGAAATACAATTTCTAGACATTTCCTTAACGTTTCAGAAGAACCACGTGTGCTGGCAGTATGCTCCTAGATCTTCAAAACCGCTATTAAATTTTTCGTCGAAGCACTGGAAGGTTGTAAAAGACGGTATCGCCATGTCTTGCCTTCACCAAGTCGTGTGAGCACAAAATGAGTGATAGCTATAACGCACAGCTTACGCGTCTTTTAGATGTAGGTTATCCCCGTGACGCAGCGGCCACTGTCTCTGAGCGTTTAAAGAAGTCCATTATGTTAATCCCGAGCATGGTTGCAGAAAGCGATAGGAAGAAACGTGCACATGTCGTAGGTATACCGTACATTGATTGCGTATCTCACAGCCTAAAGAAAGTGGGAAGTAGATGCGGCGTTAATGTTGTTTTCACGGCTACCAATACGCTAGGTAAGATTTGTGCCGCTGTGCAGAGGAAGAATGAGCGAGTAAAAGACAAGAAGCGGACCGATATTTGTTTCGTAAAACACACCAACAAATTCACTGATTGCCGTACGAGTGTGGTGTATAAGGTCCCTTTCAGCTGCGGCAGCTTATACGTAGGACAGACGGGCCGATGCATTAACCAGGGATTAATAGAACATATAAGATCACTCCAAAAGCACACGCTGTTGGGCTAGTCGGTTCATGTTCTTTCAGAAGCCACGGAAGTGGCTATTTCGCGCAAAGAAAACCCAGGGGAGGGATAAGGGGTAAGATGGATAAGGTGATTAGATGGTACCGATTGTTGTGAGCCTGCCCTTTTGCGCTGTCTATACCTCTGTATTGCATTGCACAAAACGTTATTTGTTCGTTGTTTGCCTCGCTTTCTGCGCATGTGTTTGCGTATATATATACTACTGCAGTAAATTTGGAATAAACAGTCGAAAGTTTGCGCTCCCCTTATCCCTCCCCTTGTGTTTTCTTTGCGCGAAATAGCCACTTCCGTGGCTTCTGAAAGGATATAAGATCACTAACCGGAGGCTCACCTTCTAATCTATCGTTACATTGTCGATATTGTAAGCGCACGACAAAATTCAATGAATGCGCAGTTTTGTACCGACATAGGAATGAAGAAACGCGTCTGATGATTGAGGCATGGCATATCGAGACAAGCGTCGAAAGCTGGGCGAGTTGGTAAGGTTTCATCTTCTAGCAAACTACGCAGCAGACGGGATACAAAGAAGGAACGCTCGTCTGTCTTTTCGTTCCTTCTTTGTGTCCCGTCTGCTGCGCAGTTTGCTAGAAGACGAGATTAGTGGTAGCGCATAGGGGGGGGGGCATGAGCCAACCGTCGATTAACTTGCATAAAGATGAAATGAAACGCCTTAACAGTTATCTTCCACGTAGACCCCCACGCGTGCCGGATTGATAGATTTGCCTGTTGCATGGGCATGCGCAGATAAGTTTTCGTGCCTTCGTTCTTTTCTGGCATTGTGCGTCTCTTCAGTTGTTGGTCGTCGTTTGTGGTGTCCTGACTTCTTTCTTGTGTCCGTGTTTGCACGCCCTGTCTTTTTAGAATGAATACTTACCAACTAGCTCAGCTCTCTGTTATTCTAAACATCTATAGCAGCTGTTAATATATACATTGAAATAAAATTAGACGAAACTGTCTAAAATAAGCAAAACAAACAAATACAGTAGAAAAGAAAATGTCACCCAAATTACAAGTTTTTTCAGTGAAGGAAAGAAGATGACTCTTAAGGGCTCGTTTTCTTTGTTAGACACAATATTAATTAGAACTAACAGACAGTAACGCCAAGGAAAGTACAGGGGGTGTTATCTGTTGTATTTAGAATATAAATACTAAAACGTGTCTTGGGAGGAAACAACAATGAAGACTGTGAGCAAGTATGGGCTGTGCTATACATTGTCAGTAAGGGAGTGCTTTAACTTTTTTAGAAGTGTGTGCAACATTGTTAGACTGGTTAGGTTAAAATCAAAGTTATTCTAAAGAGATGTACCTTTAAAGTTTAGTGTAGAGCGACCGTAAGTAGTATTCTCCTTAGGCAGGATAAAATGACAACGCGATACATTCCCAGCAGTGCGAAGTGAGTGGGGAAGCGAGAGTTGTTTCAACACGACTTTTTCACTGATTAATTGGTGCATGACTGAGGCAATGTTGTATGTCGCCAGATCGGAAATATGGAAGATGTTGAGGCTTTTAAATAAATCTTCACTGTTTATGTGTGTATCACGGGGTGCTATAATGGGGAGAGCTCTTTTTTGAAGTTTACACAGTGGTGACAAATGAGTTTTGTAGGTGCAACCCCAGATCCCTATACAGTAATTAATGTGAGAGTGAACAAACGCCTAGCGAAAGTTGATATGTATGTTGAGAGAGAAGTAGTTACGACAATTTAAAAGAACATGCAAGCCATATGAAGTTTTGTTACTACAGAGCGCACATGAAGGCGAAATTTTAAGTGTTCGTCAATTATAACGTCAAGAAACTTTGTCTGTTTACGGAAACTGTTTACAATTCCTACGCGCCTAAACATTTTGGAAATTTGGTGGACGACGTTACTACTAAAGGTCTAATGATACTGTAGCACAAATTTCAGTTATGAGCGCTGCTCTCCGGAAAAAAACTGCGCGGCAAAGCACTGACACCCCTTGTTCAGTGTGCAGTAATAGTTGCAGATGGGAGCACATCTACAGTTCTTGGTATATGCACCTCTCATGTGTGTACTGCTGGCCGCCAGACTGTCGTATTGTTCTGCAGTGCCTACATGACGTGACACTCGGTCTCGACTTTCTTTCGACGCACTCCGCTCTTATCGACTGCTCGACGGGCCTTCGTCAGCTGGAACTCTCTCTAAACGCCTATGTTGCCCCTGACGCTCAAAACCGCTTATGTGCCATCGAGTTCCTACATCCTCCGCCGCAAGCCGCGACGTACGTACGTCCAGGGGTGCTTGCAGGATGGCCTGAGCTTCTCGGGAACACGAGTTTGCTCCGAGGTCGCATTACGGCGGTCATGATTGAAAAACAGTGCGAAGCGCACGATTGCAGCTTTGATAAAAACGGCTACAAGAACGGGCATGGAGTCACAAACGCATGTGCGGCATTTGCGGCGGTTTTCAAAGGAACACCGCGTGCGAACGCGTCAGCGCCGCCACGCAGTCAACATTTTAATCGTGCAGCGACGTCAGCCTTATTCTCGCGCTATCTTTTTGCCAACTGAATACCGCGCCTCCCACGGGCGTATTCGTGGGCGTTTGCCCTCTTTTGGGCAAGTTTTTCGTTCCACCTGAAGCAGGGAAATTTCCACTCTGGAAGACAACAAGGGCGCACACGCAGCCCCCTCGTGCAGCTCGCTTCGCTTCTATCGAATATTGCATATAAATAAATGAACAGGTCACTGATACTTAAATTACACGTCCGAAGATTTTCTTGCGGTAACGAATCGGAAGAAACAATGTCTCCAGAAACAAGTAAATAGTAAAATTTCTCGCCGCGAATGCCACCAGGGGCGCTTGCTTCACGGTTGTGAGTGGTACGTCGTGAGCGCGGTGAAATTGAATGCGAGACATCGTAGCCACGTGATGATATAACCGATATAACCTGTAGTTCTTCGTGTGTGTGTGCATAGCCTGTGCCATTAAGCTCAAAGATGAATCGTGCCGCTCGCTGACGTTGCAGCGTGAGCACTGCTCCTCGGCAAGAGCAAACGCGGTGGGTGGACCCGATCTTAGCCGCGGGTGTCTGCCAATCAAACTGATTGACGTGCGAACTGCTTGATTCTGAAAAGGCCCCAGTTCAACTCGGGATTGTCGTAGTGCCGGTGTGCCTGTCAAGCGTTTCATGCGGTGGACGCTAAGCAGCAGCTCCTTTACATACAAAATAATTTGGTCAGCTTGCACTACTTGTGCAAGGCTGGGGCCATCGGAGGAGCTTGTGATCACCTGCTTCTTCCAGCTTTTTACGTGTCTTGTCTACTCAGTCTGCTTCGGAGAGAAGACCACGTCAGTTCGCTCTCAGTTATGATTGTATTTAATTAGCCAGGTCTTAATTCGCATGGTATTGAATAGTCCTGTTTTTAATGTTTTAATTACCATGGCAATAATTATTCCACATTAATTAGAAAAGTCCCGATTAGTATAAAGCTAATTAGCATAACCTACTTAGCACGCCCCTGATTAGCACGATCTTAGTGAGCATGGTCCCAATTAGCTTGGCTTTAAATGTGCGCTCCTAATTAGCACCATGTTTTTAGCATATGCCCTTATTTAGATTGGTTTTGACTTTACACGGCTTCATTAGCGTGGTCTTAGTAAGATGTGGCTTAATTAGGTCGCTCTTAGCCATGACTTGGCTTAATTAGCTTGGTAATAGCATGTCCTGGCTTAATTAGGTATACCGCCCAGCCAATTAGGTAATCAGCCGGGCGCACGCGCTAGGGGAGTGAGCAAATTTACTAATAAGAAGACGAACGGGGCGCGCGCCGGCCGAGCAACGCGTTAGAATAGTACAGGCCGACCATGATGATTACACACGCGGCCTTGGCGATTAGCTCCGGCGGCGGTGTTGTAAAGCGCTCAGCCAGAGCTAATCTCAATGGCCGCGGTGCTCCTTATTCTTAAGGATACTTAGTGAGTACATTGAACGCTTCGAAAAGCCCGCACCTCTAAAAATATGGTTAGTAAAAGTTTGAGACTTTTCTTGCATGGGTGCACTTCGGCACTACGTGGAACGACAAACAAATGAAAGAAATGCCGCTGGTTTGAAAACACCACCCAACTTCGTTGACCACCCTTGGCGTGACGCCGCGTTCCATCGTAACCAATTGAACGCAGGGCGAGCTGAGGGATGGATTTGACCTTTTCGTACGGTTAGCTCATTCAAAAGGGGGTGCCGCCAGGACTTGCCAGGAAACCGATGCTGCTGTGGCCTCAGCGACTCTGCAACGCGCAGATCGTGGGTTCTTGGAAACGCGGTGCGAGCTGGCCATACCGAAGAATAACCGCAGGATTTCAGATATATCGGTCAAGATCCACTTACGAGGTCGTATTATCTAATTTCTGGAAAAATGTGATCATATTAAACGTATGAAAATGTTGGCCGGGAATAAAAACAGAAACGTATTAGGCTGATAAACATATTATGCAGAATCGTATCAGCGAGATTTCAATCTATATATATTGTCACGTGGTTGTGACGTCGGTGAAGACAGCAGTCAGCACGTCCGAGATGAAACTGTTTATTTGGCCCGAACTTGTGGCCGGGAAACTGAAGGTCAAACTACAGCAATACACTGATAGCGTCGACAGAGCGTCGACCGTCGATCAACTGACAAGCGGTCAAGCGCGTCGGCTTTTATACAGGCGCTATCGAACTTTCCAGCAATATCGCTGGTGGCGGCGTTATCTCTAGACAAAGCTGGCACATTCGCGTGCGGGACGCAATCTTGAAAAAACGATCTACTACAATCGCGACGCTTCTAGAACACTACTTCGCGAACAGCGTCAAGCGTTGATAACCGTCCCTGCCGGTCAATCCCGAATACATCAAAACAAGACAAGAAGTGGGCGTGGCATTGCCCCCCTCTGAAAAAAAGCATCGTCCCGATGCTTGTGAAAGAACATAGAAGAGAAAAAAACAAGTGCACACACAAATAAATTACAATAACAAAGGGAAAAATAGAGTCCCCAGGTTCGCTAACGCGCAAAAAACGGCTTAAGGCGCACGACATGGACAACTTCAGGTCGCGCACGGCGCTGCTGAGAGTTCGTAATGCCGTCAGGGACAGCCTCGTAGTCGAGTGCGCCGAGGCGTCGAAGTACCCTGTACGGTCCGAAGTATCGTCGAAGAAGCTTCTCACTAAGTCCTCGTCGGCGTATTGGCGTCCATACCCATACACGGTCACCGGGTTGGTATTCCATGTGGCGTCGTCGAAGGTTGTAGCGGTGGCTGTCAGTCGTCTGCTGGTTCTTTATCCGTAGGCGGCCGAGCTGTCGTGCTTCTTGGGCGCGCTGTAGGTAGCTGGTCACGTCGATGTTTTCCTCGTCGGTCACGTTTGGTAACATGGCGTCGAGCGTCGTTGCCGGGCTGCGTCCGTAGACCAACTTGTATGGCGTCATCTGCGTCGTTTCCTGTACGGCCGTGTTGTACGCGAAGGTCACGTACGGAAGGATGGCGTCCCACGTCTTGTGTTCGACGTCGACGTACATGGCCAGCATGTCGACGATGGTCTTATTTAAACGCTCGGTGAGGCCGTTGGTCTGTGGGTGGTAAGCGGTGGTGCGGCGGTGGCTTGTGTGGCTGTATTCCAAGATCGCCTGAGTTAGGTCAGCCGTAAACGCCGTACCTCTGTCGGTGATGAGAACCTCTGGGGCGCCGTGTCGAAGGACGATGCTCTCAACGAAGAACTTGGCTACCTCAGCGGCACTGCCTTTGGGCAGGGCTTTTGTTTCGGCGTAGCGGGTGAGGTAGTCGGTAGCCACGACGATCCATTTATTTCCGCAAGTCGACGTTGGGAACGGCCCCAGGAGGTCCATCCCGATCTGCTGGAATGGTCGCCGAGGAGGCTCGATCGGCTGAAGGAAGCCTGCTGGTCTTGTGGGCGGTGTCTTCCGTCGCTGACAGTCTCGGCACGTCCTTACGTAGCGAGTGACGTCGGCGGCAAGGCGCGGCCAGTAGTACTTTTCCTGTACTCGTGCGAGCGTTCGGGAAAGTCCGAGGTGTCCAGCCGTCGGGTCGTCGTGCAGGGCATGCAGAATTTCTGGTCGCAGTCCCGAAGGTACAACGATAAGGTAGCTGGCTCGGGCCGGAGAGAAGTTCTTCTTTACGAGGACGTTGTTTTTCAAGGAAAATGATGCCAATCCTCGCCTGAATACTTTTGGGACAACGATGGTCCTGCCCTCCAGATATTCCACTAGACCCTTCAGTTCCGGGTCGGCTCGCTGTCGTTCGGCGAAGTCTTCGGTACTTATGGCTCCCAAGAAGCTGTCATCATCCTGGTCGTCGGCCGTTGGTGGGTCGACGGGGGCACGAGACAAGCAGTCGGCGTCGGAGTGTTTCCTTCCGGACTTGTACACGACAGTAATGTCAAATTCTTGAAGTCATAGGCTCCACCGTGCGAGGCGACCTGAAGGGTCCTTCAAGTTAGCTAGCCAACACAAGGCGTGATGGTCGCTCACAACTTTGAAGGGCCTGCCGTAGAGGTAGGGGCGAAACTGACGTAGCCCAGATGATGGCGAGGCACTCCTTTTCTGTTGTGGAATAGTTGACCTCTGCTTTAGACAGCGACCGGCTAGCATAACTGATAACCCTTTCCACTCCGCCCGTCCGCTGCACAAGGACGGCGCCGAGTCCTATGCTGCTTGCATCGGTGTGAATCTCCGTATCGGCGTATTCGTCGAAATGCGCAAGTATCGGAGGTGTTTGCAGGCGTCGTTTCAGTTCATGAAATGCTTCGACGTGCGCTGTTTGCCACCTGAATTCGACGTCGGTCTTCGTGAGCTGCGTTAGTGGTTCGGCGATCCGTGAAAAGTCTTTGACAAAGCGTCTGTAATAGGCGCACAAGCCGAGAAATCGGCGCACGGCCTTTTTGTCGGTGGGTGGCGGGAAAGCAGCGATGGCAGCTGTTTTCTGTGGGTCTGGGAGCACTCCAGTCTTGCTGATCACGTGACCCAAAAACAAGAGCTCCTCGTACGCGAAGCGGCACTTTTCTGGCTTCAGGGTGAGCCCGGAGTTCTTGATTGCTTGAAGTACGGATCGAAGTCGCTGGAGGTGTTCGTCGAAGTTCGAGGAATACACAACGACGTCGTCCAAGTAAACAAGGCAAGTCTGCCACTTCAAGCGAGCTAATACAGTATCCATGACTCGTTGGAAAGTCGCAGGTGCCGAGCAAAGACCGAAGGGCATGACCTTGAACTCGAACAGGCCGTCCGGTGTTATAAAAGCGGTCTTTTCTCGGTCTCTCTCGTCGACTTCAATTTGCCAGTAGCCGGTCTTGAGGTCCATCGACGAAAAGTAATTCGCGTTGTGGAGTCGATCCAGGGTGTCGTCTATCCGTGGGAGAGGGTACACGTCCTTCTTTGTGATTTTGTTCAGGCGACGATAATCGACGCTGAAACGTAGGGTCCCATCCTTCTTCTTCACTAACACCACGGGAAACGCCCACGGGCTGTTGGACGGCTGGATGATGTCGTCGCGTAGCATTTCATCGACTTGTTTCTTAACGGCCTCCCGTTCCCGCGTCGAAACCCGGTAGGGACTCTGACGGAGTGGTCGAGCATGTTCTTCTGTTATAATGCGGTGCTTAGCAAGGGGCGTTTGCCGGACCCGCGATGACGACGAGAAACAGTCCCTGTATTCCTGCAGAAGGCGTCGAAGCTGTTGCTGTTGGCGAGCGGGAAGACTTGGGTTTACGTCGAAGGGTGGCTCACGGATCGTCGTCGTAGTTTCGTCAGAATTTGAAAAGGGAAACGCATCGCCGACGGCCAAGATTTCTTCGATGTATGCAATCGTCGTGCCCCTGCTCAGGTGTCTGTATTCCTGGCTGAAGTTCGTTAGCATCACGCTTCCTTTTCCTTCGTGCAACCGAGCAATGCCCCTTGCGACGCAAATCTCACGGTCTAGCAGCAAACGCTGATCCCTCTCCATGACACCTTCGATGTATTCAGCTTTTTCGGTGCTGACGGAAATTATGACGCTGGAGCGAGGCGGGATGGTAACTTGATCTTCGAGCACGTTCAGGGCATGTTGGCATGGACTCGTATCCAGCGGTGTCATTTTGTCCGACGATAGGGTTATCGATTTGGTTCTTAAGTCGATGACAGCGCCGTGATGGTTTAAGAAGTCCATGCCAAGTATGACGTCCCTGGAGCAGTGTTGCAAGATTACGAAACTCGCAGGATACGCGCGATTATTGATTGTGACTCTTGCTGTGCAGACTCCAGACGGCGTTATTAGATGGCCTCCAGCGGTGCGGATTTCGGGGCCTTCCCAAGCAGTCTTAACTTTCTTCAACTTCGTGGCGAAGGGCCCACTGATGACGCAATAGTCGGCTCCAGTATCGACGAGAGCGGTGACGTTGTGGCCGTCGATGAGAACGTCGAGGTCGCTAGTTCGTCGTCTTGCGTTGCGGTTAGGTCTCGGCGTCGGGTCACGGCTGCGTCGGTTTGATCCGCTGCTTCCATGTTGCGTCGTCGGGTCTTCTTCGGTCCGCAAGATCTCGTCGTCAGGGGTCTGTCTGGTTCGCGTCGTGTTCTGAAGGTTTCGTCGCGACGTCGTCGTCGTCGGCGGAGGATCTTCGGTAGGTCGTCGTACAGCAACCGCACCTCCATCGGTTGCTGCCCTTAGTTTTCCGGATACGGGCTAGGCGACCGGCCCCGGTTTGGGCCAGTGTACTGCCGGCGCTGCGGTGACATGTAGCGGCCGGGCGACGGCGAGCGGGAAGGTCGTCGTCCTTGCCACTGTGTTCCGGTGAGGTAGTCGTCGATGTCGCGAGGCCGTTCGCCTGGCTGTGGGCGCGGCGCGTTGACGGCGAATCCGCGTAGCCCCATCTGTCGGTACTGGCAGCGGCGGTACGTGTGGCCGGCCTCCCCGCAGTGGTAGCAGAGCGGGCGGTTGTCAGGGGCACGCCAAACGTCGGTCTTTCAGGGGGCACAGCGTTGTCCTGTCGGCGGGCGGTATGGCGTCGGTGGTGGTGGCGGCGGTGCCTGGCGGCGAAACTGCTGCGGTGGCGCGGCGTCTTGACGTGGGCGAGGAGGGGGGACGTTGCGTCGGGCTGCAGCAGCATAGTTCATGGCTTCCGGCTGAGCCTGCGGTGCTTCGGGAATTCCAAGCGATTGCCGGACTTCCTCGCGGACAACGTCGGCGATTGAATCCACTTGATGCTGCGGCGAAGGTAACAGCTTGCGCAGCTCCTCCCGCACAATCGCTCTGATGGTTTCGCGCAAATCGTCGGTGGCCAGCGAGTGCACTTCGGAGTAGGTTGCAGATAGCGGAGAGCGGTTGTATTGTTTCGTCCGCATGTCAAGTGTCTTTTCGATAGTTGTGGCCTCGGTGAGGAATTCGGTGACTGTTTTCGGTGGGTTCCGTACCAATCCTGCGAAGAGGTCTTGTTTCACTCCGCGCATTAGGAAGCGGACCTTTTTCTCCTCAGGCATGGCAGCGTCGGCCAAGCGGAAAAGTCGCGTCATCTCTTCCGTGTAAATGGTGACGCTCTCATTCGGTAGCTGCGCTCTTGTCTCCAGCAAAGCAGCAGCCTTTTCTTTGCGGACGATGCTCGCGAAGGTATTAAGGAACGTCGTCCGAAAGAGGTCCCAGGTTTGAAGGCTCGATTCACGGTTCTCGAACCACGTCTTCGCGACGTCTTCTAGGTAGAAGAAGACGTGGCGCAGCTTCTCTTCAGAGTCCCAGTGATTGAAGGTGGTGACTCGCTCGTACGTCTCCAGCCAGCTCTCCGGGTCTTCAAACGACGATCCACGGAAAGTTGGTGGCTCCCTTGGCTGTTGCATCACTGCCGTTGTAGGTGGCAGGGGGTCTGTCATCGTCTTGGCGGTAGATGTGACGGTCTTCGGCTGCCTGGAGTTTTCGGGAAGGAGCCCGTACTCTGGTTGTAGTCCCTTCTGCCGGCGGCTGGTTCGAGGATCCGGGTTGTCCTTAGAGTCGTCTTCTTCGCGGCTTGGGCTTGGGTCAGCGCTCCGCGGTGGCGTCCGGATCATGAAGCAGCACCTCCACCAGATGTCACGTGGTTGTGACGTCGATGAAGACAGCAGTCAGCACGTCCGAGATGAAACTGTTTATTTGGCCGAACTTGTGGCCGGGAAACTGAAGGTCAAACTACAGCAATACACTGATAGCGTCGAACAGAGCGTCGACCGTCGATCAACTGACAAGCGGTCAAGCGCGTCGGCTTTTATACAGGCGCTATCGAACTTTCCAGCAATATCGCTGGTGGCGGCGTTATCTCTAGACAAAGCTGGAACATTCGCGTGCGGGGCGCAATCTTGACAAAACGATCTACTACAATCGCGACGCTTCTAGAACACTACTTCGCGAACAGCGTCAAGCGTTGATAACCGTCCCTGCCGGTCAATCCCGAATACATCAAAACAAGACAAGAAGTGGGCGTGGCAATATATGCTATAGATTAAGCGTTAAGAAAGGTACTTGAACAATTTTCGAAGAGCGCAACGACGACGCGGTTTTTGTTTGCTCAAATGAGGTCGCATGGGTGTGAGGGGTGTGTAGTCTTTTTCTTTCCTTTTCTTCTTTCATATGTTTGTATAAACATTCAGTTGCGAGTCAGCATTGTGGTTTGTGGTGCTTTTCTCTTCGTCTTCGTCGTCGTTGCGCTGTTTGAAGAATGTTCAAGTTCGGTCACCAACTAGCCTAGCTTTCAATTCTTTTAAGAAAGGTGTTTGCGATGATCACAGTGCAGTGAAGCCAACTGTCTCTAGAACTTAACAAATGCCTTATGAATGCTATACAAATGCACATATTATTCCGAATGTATTTCGGGCATTTATTCAACATGTCAATCAAATCAAGAAATGGACGAAATTATTTTGGGAACGATTTTTCAGAAATAATTCGGGATGTAAAGGCTTAAAGATATGTGAGCTCAAATTATAAGTAACATTAGTTGACTCACTGGATTCAGAACCTCAGGCAGGACAATGCTATACTTTATTTTCACTACCACTTGCCTAATAAACTAGGCAAAATACATGCGTCTTTGCAATTACAGTAGACTTGTAATGCAGAACTAAAACAATAAAAATTTAGTGGCAAACTAAACAGACCAAGGTGAACCATTACTGATTCACGAGCAGGTAGCTTCACACTCAGGTGCCTCGTGAAACAGTATGTAGTTCAATAGAATGCGTTGGAAGGCTAGTTAGTGAGAATCTGTGTTCCGTCTTCTTTCTTGTGGTGACGTTTTTTGCGCTAAAAAAGCAATATCGTGAAACAGTATGCTGTGCCAAGACGCTCTGTCGAACAGGGTGGTGACCAGTTGTTTCAGCAGGAGGCGTTGCCATGGTGTTCACTGTCTCAGTGAATTGCATTCAGCAGTACGACGATACCTGTTATCTTCTGCTTTGCTGACACCCCGTCAATCAAACATTCGCGATTAAATCATTATGCGGAAAATTGCTGAGTATAATTTCCCCGCATAAAGCACTACTGCCGAAAAATTCAACTCCCGCAACACTTGTCAAATGGGTGCCGCAGTGCCACCGTCGCACTGCCGAGGGGGGGCCGGGCCCCACCGGGCCCCCCTGACTTTAAGCCCTGGGTGCCGCCAGAGCTCGGAAATATTCCAAGTTTCGCCAAACTCGGGCCATCCTGCGTAGCACCCCAGGTGCAGTAACAGGCCACATTTTGAACTGCGAAATTCATATTGACTCGCTATGTAAAAAGCTCAGCAGTGTTTGCTTTGTGATATTTAAATGTAGACAATATTTCGATGTACCAGCACTAAGGGCGATTTATTTTGCTCTTTTCCATATTCAGTTATAATACTGCGTATAATGATGAGGTCACGTATGATTCTTACTCAAATGCACTGGTACTGTTGCAGACTTCATCATAGGAAACAGCGCGGGCACACGGGACTAGAAAGACACGGGACATGTGTAAGCGCACCGCCCATCGCAATAACCGACAAGGAGATTAATTCCTCCGTGACTGATCTTTGCTTTTTCATGTACTAGTCACGGCGCATGCGTAGGCAGCGCAAAGTCCCGTCTGTCTTTCTGGTCCCGTGTGCCCGCGCTGTTTCCTATGATGAAGCCATGCCAACAATCTCGAGTTGATACCCTCTTATAGTGTTGCAGAAGCGAGCAATTCGATTTTTGTCAAATTCAAGTTACGCAGCTCCATCCAAGCCACTCTTTAAAAACTTCAACCATGCCTTGAACTTGATCATAGATTGTAAAACTGTAATTATGGTTTATAATCGTATAACTAACAATGGTATATTTCACAGTTCTTCATTTGTTTCCTACCGTTTTGGTACTCAAGGCTACGCAGCCGGCAACTTCTTACAGCCACTTGCAAAAAATGTATATGGCAGAAGACGGCTCTCCAGCGTTGGTTGCACTTTGTGGAACAATATACCTGTCGAAATAAAACAAAATAAACACTTTCCTGTTAACCTGAAACATTATTACAATGACATGCTTTAATGTTTTAAATCTAATTGAAATACATTGGCAGCTACCTGCATAAAAAATAAATAAGTAAACAGTTAAAATTGCAATTTTGTACATGTATATCTGTACACTTTTTTGTATGGATCCAAACTAGCTTGATGCTAAGGATCCAGACGTTTTTCCATGTATTTATCGATTCATGCATGTATCCTTTGGCAACTAAAATTTAATTCAATTCGATACGTTCAGCTAATTCCTGACCCACCAGTGCGCGGTGGTGAATATCCTGTTTCACTGATTACCGACGCCGTCTTGAAGAATTCTGTTGGTGTTCCGCACACTGGTACGCCGCAACAGACTTATTTTACCCCTTTTGAACTTACGTCTAACCACCCATGCGTTGCCTGCAGGTATTACGCTCGGCGTCGTGTCGGAATTGCAAGAATGACATATCTCTGAATAATCAGTTGACGGGCCCAGTCGTCACGCCAACTCGCTCACTGCACTCGACCTTCCACGCGTTGACATTGAGAAAATGATAGCGCTAGATCTTCCACGCACTGAAGCACTATATCTACGTAGTCTCTTGCCGATATATTCGATCTTGACAACCGCCATTCAGGCCAGATGTCGCTTGTGACCCACCACATCAACACCGACGATGCCAACCCAATTCACCGGTGCCCTTGCTGTGTGTCCGCTGCCGAACGCGTGGTCATTAGAAAGAAGTCAAAAATATGCTTGCCAAAGGTGTGGTAGAACAATCGTCTGTCCGTAGGCATCTCCTGCCGTGCCTGTCAAGATTGAGGAGAACACATGAAGATTTTGCGTTCATTACTGACACCTCAACAAAGGCACTAAGAAGGACGTTTACCGCTTACTACGAATAGATGACGCACTCGACTGCCTTCATGGCGCCAAATATTTCTCATCCATTGACCTTCGATCTGGTTATTTCCGGAACGCTGTTGATCTACAAGACTGAAAGAAAGACACATTTGTATCCCCAGATGGGTGGTACCAATTTAAAGTCATGCCGTTTGGGGCTTTGCAATGCGCCCGCCACCTTTGAGCGCATGATCGCCAGACATCGGTCCTCCTACGCGGCTTCAAGGTGTCAACATGCTTGTGCTACCTGGATGATGCCATCGTTTTTTCGGCCAATTTCGCAAGCCATCTTGAGCAGCACTCCACTATTCTCAAATCACTCCTCAACGCTGGTCTACAGCTCAACTCCTCCAAATGCTGTTTTGGCCGACGTGAAATAACCGTACTTGGTGACCCCGTTAACGCAGCTGGTGTCCAGCCTGCTCCCGACAAAATTCCCGCAGTGACACAATTTCCCGTACCCTGTTCGGCTAAATATATTACGCAGCTTCCTCGGGTTGTGCTCGTATTTCCGCCACTTCATCCAGAATTTTGCGGATACTGCGCGTCCTCTCACAGAGCTACTAAAAAAAAAAGGCATCACCTTTACATGGGATGCGCCTCAAGCTGCTGCGTTTTTGGCGCTCATTGCTGCCGTCAACATCTCTACTGTGAGTCAACTTTGATCCGACATCCCCGACAGAAGTTCGCAGTAGCTATGGGATTGGTACTGTTCTCGCTCAGCGTCAACACGGACGTGACTGCGTCATCGCCTACGCCAGCCGCTTTTAAAGCGAATGCTTTACTGGCCTAGTCGAGCGAGTTTCGGCGTGTATTTCCGCTTGGCCTTGCAGCGAAGAACGCATACCGCGTGATTAGCCGCGTCTGCCGCCGCCGCTGCTCCGACCGCTGCTATGATGACAAATGTTGGCTCGCCAGCCGTGTCCAGGTGATTAACCACGTGACTCGCCGCTGTCTCTGCCACGTCGGGTGAGCGGGCGAGTGCTTCAGTTTTTTTTGGTCACACAGCATTGACATCTGTCTGCCAGCTTCCACAAATTGGTGACCCGAACTTCGGCTAATCGCTCTCGCTTCCTGATGTGCGCTCGCCTCAACCGCTTTGCTTCGCCTAGAGCTGCCAGGAACTCGAGCACCGCGGCGCTTCTCGAAGCCCACTAATATAATAATAATATCTGGGGTTTAACGTCCCAAAACCACGATATGATTATGAGAGACGCCGTAGTGGAGGGCTCCGGAAATTTCGACCACCTGGGGTTCTTTAACGTGCACCTAAATTCTCGAAGCCCACTGTCATGAACTCTCAACAAGTACCGTTATCATCGCCGCAGCCCCGCGAGCCCGAGGTTTCCTCTCTCAAGCTCCCTGAGTTCTGGTCGTCGGACTAGAAACCTTGGTTCATCACCGAGGAGTCATTGACTCTCTCCCCCAGCCGATCATCCTTATTGTTAAGGTGTTTAATAGACGGCACTCGACGACAATGCGTAATGGCGACAGTCACGGCAAGGCACGAACTCTCTGCGCGAGAGGCGTCCTTTTAAAAGAAGTCAATGAGTCAATTACTATGTTCCAAGGCTTCCCTACATTATGATCATCTTGAGGAGACCGCCATCAACCGACAGCGAACAACATCGACTGCAGAAACTCCTTACATTAGAGGAGCTCGGCGATCGTAAACCTACTGACCTACTGCGTCGCATGGAAAGCCTTGGTGCCCCATCTCTCTGCGTCTCCGAACACCGCCCTTCAGGAATTTTTTCTGCAGTGCCTTCCAACACAGGTCTGCACGATTCTGACAGCGTCTGACAGCGTCTTCAGCATCCAAACTGGAATCTCTGGCTCATTTGGCTGACAAGGTTATGGATGTTGGTTTTCCCTCCGTGGCCACGCTTCGTTACCCTCAAGACCCCTCGCCCGACAGCACAGCTAGTGGCGACAGTTATGGGAGTCTCCTTGCTGCTAATGAGGAGCTCACCCGAAAAGCAGAACAACTAACACCTCAAGTCGCCGCCTTCCGCACAAACCAGCCCCGTCCTTCATCACGAACTCGCCGCCCCTGCCCTAATCCCTCCGGCCACGGTTCTACTAGTATCGATGGCCTTTGCAGGTACCACCGTCGCCAGTCTTGTTCGTACGTGGGAAACGACCGGGCCAAATAGTGACGGTGACCGCTCTTCCCGGCCCCAGGCACAGTAGCCTCTTCCACGTTACCGACCGTCGCACCAAGGTCCGCTACCTCGTCGATACAGGCGCTGAAATCTGCGTCCTTCCTCCTACATTGGCTGAAAGACGCCATCCTGCGGACTCCCCTCCTCTCACCGCGGTCAACGGATCGACGATCCGGACTTACGGTCAAAAGTCGGTGACTCTTGACACTGGCCTCAGACGTACCTTTCGCTGGCTCTTTGTCATCGCGGACGTGCGCCAAATCATGATCGAAGCCGACTTCTTATGGCATTGCAAGCTGGTCGTCGACATGCGGCATAGCCGAATCCTGGACTCTGAGACAAGCTTAGCCATCCAGGGCTTTTCGTGTCGCGCTTCACCACTCCGGCTTCTTCAGACACACACAACCGTTCCCGACCCTTGCTCAAGTGCCATTGCCGAGTTTCCGAATGTCTTCCGACCACCCTCCTTTCGGTACTCGGCCGCCCACAGGGTGACACATCACATCGTCACGAAGGGCCCGCCTGTATTTCTGCGGGCTCGTAGCCTCGCACCTGATCGTCTCGCTGTTGCCAAAAAGGAGTTTAAGCCCATGCTTGACTTTGGTTTCATTCATCCCTCCTCCAGTCCTTGGGCGTCACAACTCCACATGGTTCGGAAACAGACTGGTGATTGGCGCACATGCGGTGATTCCCATGCTCTTAAGAAGACCACTGTTCCGGAACGGTACCCGATTCCCCCATATCCAGGATTTCACTTCGCCACTGCACGGCTTCACCATTTTTAGCAAGATCGATCTGGTGAAAGCCTATCACCAAGTCCCAGTCGAACCCGCAGACATTCCGAAGATCACCATTATAACACCCTTTGACCTGTTCGAATATCTACGCATGCCATTTGGTCTTCGCAACGCGTCGCAAACCTTTCAACGTTTCGTCGACAGGTGTTACGTGGCTTGACTGCTGCTTCGCCTGTCTCGACGATATACTCGTCTTCAGTACCTCTACTGAAGCTCACAAGCACCATCTACTTCAAGTGCTTGAGAGGCTGAGCAAATCCGGCCTTGTGGTTAACGGCCCCGGGGAATTTGTCCCCCGAGGAGAAATCTTCGGGGAATAAAGGCGGAGCCTAGTGACGTCTGCTCGCGAGGAGAAGTCTCCACAAATGTCCCCCACTCACACGGAGGAGGCGAGCGGAGGAGAAGACCACTGCTGCTAGACTACTCTGGTGGCTTACACCACCCCTTTCCAAAACTTAATTAGAGCGCAACCACACGACACATTCACACACCCAGACATCAACCACGTACAGCGCTCACTTCCAACTGATTTATTCATCGCACGGGCTTGAATATATACATGTGGCACAGACGCGCATTAACATCCGATAAGGCCAACACACACAATAAATGTGTGTGTTGAAATGTTCCACGGGGGTCGTGTACTCGATACCCCTATCCTGCGGCAAGGTGTACATCGGTCAAACCGAAAGATGTGTTAATGACCGGTTAAGGGAACACGCCCAAAAATTAATAAAACGAGGTGACAAGTATGCGCACCTGGTTGCGCATGCTATAATGTGTGGCTGTGACGCAGGATTCTCTGAGACAAAGATTCTTGGCACAAGCACAAGGAAAACTGCACGCGAAGTGTTAGAGGCATTTTCCATAGAAAAAGACAAGGACCGCTGTGTAAGCACCCCGTCGCTCTTTCTGTTTCCCAGTGATTTCACTTCATCAGACCTAGACTGTGAGATGGAAGGAGCAGGAAGGAAAATGTATGTCTTGATTGTGTGTGTGTTGGCTTTATCGGATGTTAATGCGCGCATGTGCCACATGTATATATTCAAGCCCGTGCGATGAATAAATCAGTTGGAAGTGAGCGCTGTACGTGGTTGATAGTCTGGGTGTGTGGGTTTGTGAATGTGTCGTGTGGTTGCGCTCTAATTAAGTTTTGGAATGATCTACCAACTAGCCAACAACACGTTCTTTTAGATTACACCACCCGTTTGACGAGCTGCTGACGACGAGCTGCAGACGGACCATGCAGCTGCAGACTGGGACACCCACTGCCGCTCTCTGAGGAGCAAGTGCAACAATGTGGCCAAACAAGAGCCGGAATTCCGCTATATCCCCACGCCGGAGAATTGTTTGTCCTCCCGGGGAGAAGGTCCCGTGTCCCCGAGGAAGCGCGGGGGGGACACGCCACTCACTAATCCATGAGGTCGCGGTTATGTGGATCCGCAACCCCCGCTCTCCCCGAGGATTTCTCCCCGCGTGCGCATACCCCTTTAGGGGTGCCAATGAACACCTCGCCTTCGACTCGGCGTCGGCTTGGGAAACTGCTGAAACGACGGTAATGAGATTACTCGCCAGTACGGCGCGCTTGACTAGCCATATCGTTTGGTTGGCAAACTGTGCTTCGGCCTACGAGAGGTAAACAAAGCATAACCAACTGTAATTAGCTTCGCTTGCATAACTGGGCCTAGGCCCGGTTATGCCGCAGCCAATTTTTTGTCCTCAGCGTAGAAGAACTATTCAATCAGAGTGCCTGGCTCTAGTTTGAGCTGTTGCTAAGTTTCGCCCATACCTGTTTGACCTCAGCTTTACTGTTGCAACAGACCATCATGCCCTTTGGTGGCTCTCTACGCTCAAACATCCCACGGGTCCCTTAAATCGTTGGTCTCTGCACATCAAGACTACACCTTCTCGATCCCTAACAAATCCGGCCACCTCCATCAGGGCGCCGATTTGACTATGACGTATCCAGTGGTTCCACCTGACGCTGCAGAAAGAGCCACTGATGCTTGCGTATGGGCACTATCACACTTCGATGATATGGATTATAAGCAACGCACGACTCGGAGTTACGTCCCATCATTGACAGTCTGAGTGGCGCAAACTCAAGCACTTCTCTAATCTTGTACTGTCTTCACGACGGGGGTCCTATACAGCCACAACATGCGCCCTCACGGCCCTGAACGCGTTCTCGTCGTCTTCCCACTTGCGGGCAGGTGTTCTCCGCCAGCCTCACGATGAACCTACCCGACGGGCACCTTGGAGTCACACACACCTATTATCGCACCGGAGACGTTTTTCTGGCTAGGCCTCTATCGCCCTGTGCAAAAGTGCGTCGACAGAGCTCTGCGACCTATGTCACCGTCGAAAACGACCGACAATGCTTCTAGTCGGTCACCTTCAGCCTAATGACATCCCCGCCTGCCACTTCTACCGCGTCGGGCTCGACATTGTCGGGCCATTTCCCACTTCTGCATGTGGGGACAAGTGGTCGTATTGACTGACTATGCAACACGTTAGGCAACACCATGACACGCAATTTTTGCTCTAAACGACATACAAGACGATGTATGCAGCTCTTTGCTGGCTGCTTCGCATTATATCGATTCCCACAATGCGTGGGATCTGCCGGCTTTATTATGAAAGGGAAACGCGAGCTCGTGGCTACGGCGACTGCTTGCAGCGCTTTCAAGCGGGAGCGAGAGCAACCACAGCCTCTTTCGCGTCATCTAGCGGCGAACTAAACAACCAGTCATAAGTTGATAAGAAACCGGCTGCAAGATTGCACCCCTCTGCCCCTTCAAGGCAATTAAGCAAACGGCCCGCCAGCGGCGGTGTCATCTAATGCTTGTGAATTGTGCTGGCAGGCGAGCGCGCTCGAAACGGGGAAGCTCTGCTGCTTGACTTTCACGCGTTACCGCTTCGCCTAATTTAAAGCGCTTTAAGCGAAGCGGCGTAGTGAGGGGAACTTTTGTAGGTAGTTTACCGTTTGTTGGTGGTTTCCCGGGGACTTTTGAAGAGCGCGCTGGCGGGCCGGTCTTTACACGGTCTCTCGGCGGGCGACTTTTGGGCTGTCATCAAGGACGAGTGGGAGAAGTTAAGTAGGGAGACGTCCCTATCGGCCGCTCTATATGAATCCCTACGAACTAGAGTGGCAGTTGTCACGGCCGCAAATGGTGAAGCCACTAAGTACTGAGAAGTGTCGCAACGCGGTACTTTATTTTTCTGTTGAATCAAAACCAAAACGACACTTTACGTATTTTTCTCAGTTTCAATAAGCGCATTTAAAATATTTCTTTTCACGTTTCATACTCATGTCATTGATGTTACTAATAAAAAAAGTCACAGTCTCGCCGCAACGGCGAAGCAATGATAGCGATAGCAATAAATTGTAATGTAACGCGAAGAACGGAAAGCAGCTCGAAATTGCCAGCGCATCGCTCGAGCCCAAAGGACGCACGAAAAGAACGCACACAGGACGAGCGCGAACTAATGCGTCACAGCTCGACACTTGAAGCGCACTGCTCAAACATAAAGCAGACGCACGAAACAAACGAACAGGTACACACAAGACGAGCGCGACCTAATGTCACAGTTGTTACTTATTTCTGTTTGAACAGCGCGCTCCTTTCGCAAACGCGGCCGCTGCAGCGAGCGAAGCGAAGCACCCCACCGGCCGCCCCATCTTTCCTTGAGATAAGCGCACGAAAGCGACGACGCCCTGTAGAGCGAACAGCAACGGCGTTCGCAAAGGCGGGGCGACGATCTTTAAAGCGCGCAATACGCGCGCACGTCGCGCCATCTATGTGGCCACTAAGAAAGCATGCTGAATTACGTGGTGTATATAAATAGCTCGCCGTTAGCAAGCTTAGAGACGGTGCTGTCGTGTCTAACGCGGCGGGCTACAAATCGAGAGGTCGCCCGTTCGATTCCGCGCGTCGGAAAGAATTTCTTAATTATTTTTCTTTGTGGCCTTTCTATATATATATACATACTTATGCATATACGGTGAATGACGCCGACGGGGACGGACATTTTCCAGCCGAGACTGTCCATATAATTGCTATCGCAATAAAAAGTCACAGTTTCGCCGCAAGGCCGAAGCAATAAATGCGATAGCAAGAAACTAGTGCTGTATGAAGTGAGGCTCGCCAATGGATACTCTCAGTTTGAACAGCGCTCCTATTGCAAAGGCGGCCGAAGCAGCGAAGGAAACTAGCGTGCTTCAAGTGTCGAGCTGTGACACTTGATAGTTCGCGCTCATCTTCTGTTTGTTCGTTTAGCGGCGTCCCTTGAGCTCGAGTGGCTGTCGTACGCTCCGTAACATGAGCGCGGACATCACGGTGAAAGCGTGAAACATCCCTCTTCCTCTCAGCACAAGAAAACCGCGCGAGCAGACAGCGGAAGGGCAAGGTTCTCCCTGCGCAAGTATAAGAAGAAGCGAGCGAGCTCGCCGACGACTTGTAAATGCGCCTGTCGCGCTCCTAACGCCATCTCGCTGGTAATGAAGAAACGCTTATAAGCGCAGCTGTCTCTGAGTCCGTCCAGCGGTGAAGGATGTGTATATAACGCTCGCCGTTACGTACGTGGAGGATCTGCCTTTCGTGGCGTAGAGTTACTGTATATGCTACCTTTAGGTAGCAGAGTTGCGCATAGGTCTGGCTAGCAACCACAGCTATGCGGTGAAGTCGCACTCCGTTTTTGCAGGCGACATGCCTACCGTGTCGCCGATTAACATGTCTGGTGTGTCGAATATCGGCGATAAACATTGATTATCGATGACAAGTGTTTATCCAGTTCGCTGAGCGGCGGCGTCGAAAAATACAAAAATTGGCCCGAGCGTCAGCTTCTCCGCAACGCATGGTTGCTAGCGGCGTCTGGAAGACAAATGCGCAACTCTGCTACCTAAAGGTAGCATATACAGTAACTCTATCGTGGCGTAGTGGCTAGCGCCACTCGCTGCGGAGGAAGAGATCCCTGGTTCGATTCCGCGCTTCGGAAGCATTTTTTCTGAATTATTATTCTTTGGGGCTTTTATATATATATATATATATATATATATATACATACTTATACATATACGGTGCATGACGACGGCGACGGCGACGGCAAAATCCAGCCGAGACTGTCCATATAATTGCTATCGCAATAATATCGATGAAAATTCTCACAACCACCACAAGACTATTTCTCCTTCTGTTTGCTACGCAGCACCATCTCGCGCTATCATCACGACCCCAGCGGCAGTCGCAGTGCATGACTTTAAAGCATCCAGCACGGACATAAAAGTGCTTTTTGTATTGGCAGGCGATACGTTCTCGGCTAACTGGGACTCCACCCAGAAGAATGTTTTCCAGAGCACTCGATGAGAGATTTCAAAACGGGAAACCATCAACAAAAGTTCACCTGACTGCACCGCTGTCGCTTAAAGCGTTTTAAGTCAGCCGAAGCGGTGACGCGTGAAAGCCAAGCAGCAGTGCTTCCCCGTTCCCAGTGCGCTCGCGTGCCGAGCACAATTCACAAGCAGCAGACGACACGCTGCTGGCCCGGCCTCTTGCTTAATCGCCTTGAAGGGGGAGGGGGTTGCAATCTGGCAGCCGGTTCCATATCACCCGTGACTGGTTGTTTTGCTCGCCACTAGATGACGCCAAAAGAGGCTGTGGTTGCTCTCGCTCCCGCTTGAAGGCGCGGCAAGCAGCCGCTGGAGCGTGCAGGCCACGAGCTCGCGTGTTCCCTTTAATAAAAATTGACAGTGCACGTTTATGCAGATGATTGCGAGTGGGACGCTGCATTACCCTGCGTCACATTCGCTTACAACTCCTCCATGTGAGCCATCCCTGCCTCTTGACACGCTCCTTCCCGCTAGGCCAAGCTCACCCGTCACGTACGTTCGCGATGCCATTGCACGAGCCGACACAGCACGACAGATTGCTCGAGTCGCCGCCACTGGGACGTCTCTTATGGACCCGGTTCATTTGTTCTCTTGTGGCACCCCATGTCGTCGCATCGGTCTCTCCGAAAAGTTATTTCACTATGATAAACCATACCAAAGTCCTGCGGAAGGTCAGTCATCTTACATACGAAATACAGCGAGTCGTCGATTCAGTGCAGTCAACACCACCACCATCCACTGTTGTGCACGTCGTAAGTCTGAAACCGTTCCGGTCGTCCACCTCTCTACGTCCGTGACAAGCGCCGGGTTGGCGCTTTTACGCCGTGTGGTAGTGTCACAAGGCAGTAGTGGGTAGTGGTACAAGGTAGCAGAGGGACCCACTCTGGGAGAGAGACAACGATGAAGTGTTAATGGACAGGCTCCAGTAATGAATCAATAAGAAAAAAAATCAATAAAAAGAATAAGACGTTCGGTAACACATTAATTTCATTATTCTAATTTCTAGGTAGGGTGAGACGTCTGGGCTGAATGTACAAATAATTATTGCACTCGTTCTTTTTTTTATCTTTGCTTGCCTTTTGTGTGTATGATTAGCTGTAACTTTAAAAATTCATATAAACAATTCTTGGCCAATCCCCAGTATTGGTAGGAGCCATGTGTAGAGGCACATCATCATCATCATCATCATCATCATCATCATCATCAGGCTCCAGTCCGCGATTGTTTGAGAAAATTGTTTCTGCTTGTAAATATCTGTAAATATACGTTCTGTTGCAAAAAATATACACACACGCAAATACCTAAAGCGTGGTTGAACCCACTTCTAAAAAACATTTATGGCTGTGGTACTGCAGTGCACCGGCGGCGCCACATTGGTTCCGTCTGCCTCGTATCTGTGCTCGCCTTCGCGCTGGATGTTTGACAGCTGTTGCCTCACAAAACGAAAGACACAGTTCGAACATTACGGTAATAAAGGAGACATAATATATAATAATTGTGGGTGTTTTACGTTCCAAAACGACGATATCATTATGAGACACGGCGCAGTGGAGGACTCCTAAAATTTCGACAACCTGGGATTCTTTAACGTGCACCCAAATCTAAGTGCGGCCGCCGCGACACACGGGCCTCTGCACCAGCACGGCGGTTTCGCATTATTTTCTGCATTGAAGGTTCATCTGCGCCGGCCTGCGGCGAAGTATCGCCGCTTTATTGGGGACAGGCATGCGTCTGTCCCGCGACGTCCCCTTTGGGTGCCCAAGGGCCAGCTTGAATGGTAGTCAACGTTGTCGCACCATCTGAGCCACCTAGGTAAGTATAGGTGGCGTGTCCTTTAATAGGCATACATACGGGTTACCAGCATAAGAATGGAAGACGAGTTGGTATGCGTTATCTTTTTTCTGCGAAGGCGCTGCCTGTCCTGTGCCTTCTTTTACAAAACCTATGGAACGTAGCGTCACCTGCGCCGGCGACGCAGGCTGCCGGTTGTGGGCGCCGCTCTGGCGCACACCGGCCGTCGGCCTGCTCGGTGCCAACGAAGTATCGAAGCCTTTTTTTCATCGATTCGATGTTGTAGCCAGTCACACTCCGAAAAGAACCGCTGACGATCACAACGGCTTACTCTTGTTACCAGTGATTGCGTTTTTAGTAATTCGGTACGTTGAAGTGAACAATCCGCGGCGTCGAGATTCGGATGCTCGCACACGTAAGGGCGCGGCCACTCGATGGTGGAAGAAACGCGGGAAATCCAGCCCGCTGTGCGCAGCCGGACGCCGGCAAGAGTTGCACGTGCCATCGGCGCATATCCAGACGAAGCAGCTAGTATATATAAACGTACACGCAGAAGACATTATTGACGCACGGTATTTGAACACCACTGCACTTCGGCAGCGTTCAATCTTCATACCAAAAGGATGCTAAGCGCTGGGTATCCCCACCACCTCGTCATTTCGGTCGCCGAGGGCCTTCTCAAAGAATGCGCAAGCACGCGCAAACTTGTGAGGCCAGCGCATCGCGTAGGAACAAACGGGCAGGGATATCTTATATTCACCAGCTATCATGCAGTTTGAAGAAGGTAGGTACGATGTGGCAGTCGTATTCTCCACCCCCTACAGGCTTTCGGAGAGGGGCAGAATGACCGACCCGGAGGCGTGCAAGCAGCGAGTCCGCGGCACAAATCACATGCGGCCTTTTGTTGCATGTGCAGAAGGGGTTGTGTAAGAAATTCTTTTAAGGCGCGGGAAAGTGTACGTTGGCCAAACCGGGAGTGCGCCAGCGATAGGTTGACAGAGCACGCCAACAATGTGAAAAACGCGAACGACGGAAAAGGCTTGACATTGTCGCCCAACCTGTAACACACTTCAGTAATCAATAAAAACAGAATGCGCATGGTGCGAGGAATGGTTGAAGTCGAGCGCATCTCCTATCTCAGGGAAGGTTGCCTTAGTGTTGCCTTCCTAACGCTTTCCAATAAAGAGCTGGCGTTTTCACGCATGCGCTGAAGTTGACGTACTGTACCGGACAGCGTACATACATGCGCAAATTTTGAAATAAATGTTGGTGGAAGTTTAGCGCCCGTCCACGTCTTCTGGCTTCGTCCTCCATTGCACTGCAGTATTTTTGCATTCTCTGCTCACCGATTTCACTTCAATTAAAGCATCCATGTTCTTGAGGAAAATAGGGCGGCTCTCAAAGGACGGAGGCAAAGTGGAGACATATGAACCGACTATCTCGCTGTCCTTTCAGCGCCGCACCAATTTTCCTTAATGAATGAAAAAACTAGCTCAGCAACATTCCCTTTTAAATCGTACCTCCATGTTCCGTGACACAGGGCAAATGTGGAAGACCAGGGCAGTGACGAGGCTTGACGCGCACGAGCGCTGACTTACAACAATATTTGATTTGGAAACAAGCAACCACATATATGGGCAAGAAACCCGTGACAATCGCTTCTGCGCCGTCTTGGGCTTTCTTGGTCAACCGGGGAAAATGAGCGCGCAATGAGCGCGCTGTTGAAAATAGCGTACTTAGATGCCATTTGAACGTGCGCCTACATGCGCCTCATTGACATTTTGATAATTAGGTGAGTACCTGTCGAGTTACAATTATGAATATGACTAATGAATTAAACCTCATTAACGAAAATGTTAGCAATGGCTACTCCTGCGTACAAGGAACAACATGCACTAGGTTTACTTCCCGTAACGCCGTTCCTCTTTTTTTAAAATCGTGCTGCGTCATAGCTGGGACACCCATGTAGATATACAGGGTGTTTGTTCGACACAGTACAGTTTTTTATAAAGATCCTATGACAGTCACGCTCTTGTCGTTTTTGCACACGTACTCTATATTGCCACGCCCACTTCTTGTTTTATTTTATGTTTTTTGGGTTTGACCAGCAAGGACGGTTATCAACGCTCGAGGCTGTCCTCGAAACAGTGTTCGAGAAGCTTCTCGTTTGTAGTAGATCGTTTTGTTAAGATTTCGCGCCGCACACGAATGTTCCAACTTTATCGAGAAATAACGCCGCCACCAGCGATATCGCTGGAAACTTCGATAGCACCTGTCTAAAAGCCGACGCACTTGACCGCTTGTCAGTTGATCGACGGTCGACGCTCTGTTCGAAGCTATCAGTGTATTGCTGTAGTTTGACTTTCAGTTTCCCGGCCACAAGTTCGGCCAAATAAACAGTTTCATCTCGGAAAAAAAATAAAATAAAACAAGAAGTGGGCGTGCCTCTATGGCAGGCCCTTCAAAGTTGTCAGTGACCATCACGCCTTATGTTGGCTAGCTAACTTGAAGGACCCTTCAGGTCATCTCGCACGATGGAGTCTGAGGCTTCAAGAATTTGACATTACCGTCGTGTACAAGTCCGGACGAAAACACTCTGATGCCGACTGCCTGTCCCGAGCCCCGGTCGACGCGCCGCCGCAAGAGGACGACGACGACTGCTTCCTCGGAACTATAAGTGCCGACGACTTCGCCGAAAGGCAACGAGCCGACGCGGAACGGGGGGGCCTTATGGAGTACCTCGAGTGCAAGACCGCCGTTGTTCCGAAGGTATTCAAGCGAGGACTGCCGTCGTTTTTCTTACGGAACGGCGTTCTCCTGGAAAAGAACTTCTCGCCACTTCGAACCGACTACCTTCTTGTCGTGCCCTTATCATTGCGACCAGAAGTCCTCCAGGCCCTACACGACGACCCGACGGCTGGGCACCTCGGTGTTTCCCGCACGCTCGCCAGAATACAGGAAAAATACTACTGGCGACGCCTTGCCGCCGACGTCGCCCAGTACGTTAAGACTTGCCGAGATTGCCAGCGACAGAAGACACCGCCGACGAGGCCCGCGGGACTTCTGCAGCCAATCGAACCACCTCACCAGCCGTTCCAGCAAATCGGGATGGACCTACTGGGGCCGTTCCCGACGTCGACTTCCGGCAACAAGTGGATCGTCGTAGCAACTGACTACCTCACCCGTTACGCCGAGACAAAGGCCTTGCCCAAAGGCAGTGCCGCCGAGGTAGCCAAGTTCTTCGTCGAGCACATCGTCTTGCGTCATGGCGCCCCAGAGGTCCTCATAACAGACAGAGGTACCGCCTTTACTGCGGACCTAACTGAGGCGATCTTCAAGTACAGCGAGACGAGCCACCGCCGCACCACCGCTTACCACCCACAGACCAATGGCCTCACAGAGCGTCTAAATAAGACCATCGCCGACATGCTGGCCATGTACGTCGACGTTGAGCACAAGACGTGGGACGCCGTCCTTCCGTACGTGACCTTCGCTTACAACACGGCCGTCCAAGAAACGACGCAGATGACGCCGTACAAGTTGGTCTACGGAAGGAGCCCGGCGACGACGCTCGACGCCATGCTACCGAACGTCACCGACGAAGAAAACCTCGACGCCGCCGCTTACTTACAACGTGCCGAGGAAGCTCGACAGCTCGCCCGCCTGCGCATCAAGACCCAGCAGCACACCGACAGCCGTCGCTACAATCTTCGACGACGCTTCGTGGAATACCAGCCCGGTGACCGTGTCTGGGTCTGGACGCCGATACGCTGACGTAGGCTTAGCGAAAAACTCCTTCGGCGATACTTCGGACCATACAAGGTTCTTCGACGTCTCGGCGCTCTTGACTACGAGGTCATCCCGGACGGCATTACGAACTCCCAGCGACGCCGCGCACGACCTGAAGTCGTTCATGTCGTGCGCCTTAAGCCGTTTTTTGCACGTTAGCGAACCTGGGGACTCTACCTTTACCTTTGTTATTTATTTTGTTTATGTATGCACTTGTTTTTTTTCTTTCGCTCTTCTTTGATCTTTCACAAGCATCGGGACGATGCTTTTTCAGTGGGCGGCAATGCCACGACCACTTCTTGTTTTATTTTATGTTTTTTGGGTTTGACCAGCAATGACGGTTATCAACGCTCGAGGCTGTCCGCGAAACAGTGTTCGAGAAGCTTCTCGATTGTAGTAGATCGTTTTGTTAAGATTTCGCGGCGCACGCGAATGTTCCAGCTTTATCGAGAGATAACGCCGCCACCAGCGATATCGCTGGAAAGTTCGATAGCACCTGTATGAAAGCCGACGCACTTGACCGCTTGTCAGTTGATCGACGGTCGACGCTCTGTTCGACGCTATCAGTGTATTGCTGTAGTTTGACTTTCAGTTTCCCGGCCACAAGTTCGGCCAAATAAACAGTTTCATCTCGGACGTGCTGACAGCTGTCTTCGTCGACGTCACGACCGCGTGACAATATCGAGGCGGAAATACTTTGCCGCAACTAAAACGACATTGAGGCGACTGATTAACACACACTCGTTAACTTTTTAATTATTGATTTGAGTGCAGTTGTTTATATTGCAAATTTGTAGTACATGATAATTTAGGGCGCAGTGTTGCCGAATGGGCACCTCCATTCCATTCCAATTCCATTCCGGGGAATTAGAACTTGTCGCAATTAAATTCTTTCCAATTCCTAGCAATGAAAAAAATGTTGCAGTGGCTTAGCTCGGCTATGCCAGGATAACGTAGCGTTAGCAAAGGTTCAGCAAATTATTCTTAGTTTCCCTGATTGTCTAGGATCAGCTTGATTATCATGCTTACTGCTGCTCCAATGACACACACACGGTATACGTATTATGTGGCACATGTTGTCACGTGGTCGAGACGTCGACGCAGGCAGCAGTCAGCTCTTCAGAGATGAAACTCTTTATTTGGCCGAACTAGTGGCCGGAAACTGAAAGTCAAAATACAGAAATACACTGATAGCGGCGAACAGAGCGTCGACCGTCGATCAACTGACAAGCGGTGGAGCGCGTCGGCATTTGTACATGTGCCGTCGAATATTCCAGATTTATCGCTGGTTGTCGCGCAAGTTCTAGAATAAGCTCGAGTGTTCGCGTCTTGCGCGCAATCTTAACAAAACGATCTGCAATAATCGCGAAGCATCTCGAACAATGAGGCGCGGTTTGCGCTGAATGTTGCTGACTGTCTTTGTGGGCGAAAAACGAATACAGCAAAAGTGATAATGAACCCACGTGGCAATGCCCCGCTCTGAAAAAGCATCGTCCCGATGCTTAAAAGAGAACACGGAGGTGGGGGGAGGTGGCCAATGCAGGCAACAATAAATAACAAGAATAAAGCAACAAAGTACAATAAACAATAAGCACAAGCAAGAAAGTACGATAATAAAGCAAAATTACAGTCTTCAGATTCGCTAACGCGCGTAATATGGCTTGAGGCGCACGAAATCGACGACTTTAGGTTGCGCACGTCGCCGCTGAGAGTTAGTAATGTCGTCAGGGACAACCTCGTAGTCGAGTGCGCCGAGGCGTCGAAGTGCCCTGTACAGTCCGAAGTATCGTCGAAGAAGCTTCTCACTAAGTCCCCGTCGGCGTGTTGGCGTTCACACCCATACATGGTGGCAGGGTTGGTATTCCATGTGGTGTCGTCGAAGGTTGTAGCGGTGGCTGTCAGTCGTCTGCTGGTTCTTGATCCGTAGGCGGGCGAGCTGTCGTGCTTCTTCGACGCGCTGTAGGTAGGTGGTCACGTCGATGTTTTCCTCGTCGGTCACGTTTGGTAACATGCGTCGAGCGTCGTTGCCGGGCTCCGTCGTAGACCAACTTGTATGGCGTCATCTGCGTCGTTTCCTGTACGGCCGTGTTGTACGCGAAGGTCACGTACGGAAGGATGGCGTGCCAAGTCTTGTGTTCGACGTCGACGTACATGCCCACCATGTCGGCGATGGTCTTATTTAGACGCTCGGTCAGGCCGTTGGTGTGTGGGTGGTCCGGCGGTGGCTTGTGTGGCTGTATTCCAAGATCGCCTGAGTTAGGTCAGCAGTAAAGGCCGTACCTCTATCGGTGATAAGTACCTCTGAGGCGCCATGACGAAGGACGATGTTGTCCACGAAAACCTTTGTTACCTCGGCGGCGCTGCCTTTGGGCAGGGCCCTTGTTTCGGCAGAGAGCGTGAGGTAGTCAGTAGCTACGACAATTAATTTATTTCCAGAAGTCGACGTTGGGAACGTCCCCAGTCGGTCCATCCCGATTTGCTGGAATGGTCGGCGAGGAGGTTCGATTGGCTGATGAAAGCCTGCTGGTCTTGTCGGCGGTGTCTTGCGTCACTGGCATGTCCGTCACTGGGTGTCTTACGTCACTGGCAGTCTTGGCATGGCCTTACGTAGCGAGCGAAGGCGGCAGCAAGGCGCGGCCAATAATACCTTTCATGTATTCTTGCGAGGTGCGGGAAACACCGAGGTGTCCAGCCGTCGGATCATCGTGTAGGGCCTGGAGGACTTCTGGTCGTAATGCTGAGGGCACCACGAGAGGGTGGTTGGCTCGAAGTGGCCAGAAGTTCTTCTTCAGATGAACGCCATCTCGCAAGAGAAACGACGCCAGTCCTCGCTTGAATCCCTTCGGAACAACGGCGCTCCTGCCCTCGAGGTATTTCACAAGACCCCTGAGCTCTGGGTCCGCTAGTTGTCATTCCGCAAAGTCGTCGGCAGTTATGGTTCCCAAGAAACAGTCATCCTCCAGGTCGTCCTGCGGCGTTGGGTCGACGGGGCCGCGAGACAGGCAGTCAGCGTCGGAGTGTTTTCTTCCGGACTTGTAAACGACGGTTATGTCGAAGTCTTGAACTCTTAGGCTCCACCGTGAAGGCGACATGAAGGGTCTTTCAAGTTACTTAGCACAAAACACAAGGCTTGGGGGTCGCTCACAACTTTGAAGGGTCTACCGAAGTTGTAGGGGCGAAAGTGGATGCAGCCCAGATACCCCTTTTCTGATGTGGAATAGTTGGCTTCCGCCTTGGACAGCGACCGATACTCCTTTTCTGTTGTGGAATAGTTGGCTTCCGCCTTGGACAGCGACCGGCTAGCATAGCTGATAACCCTTTCCAGTCCGTCAGCCCCCTGCACAAGGACGGCGCCGAGTCCTACGCTGCATGCGTCGGTGTGGATTTCCGTATCGGCGTATTCGTCGAAATGCGCAAGTATTTGAGGCGTCTGCAGGCGTCGTTTCAGGTCTTGAAATGCCTCGACTTGCGCCCTTCCCCACTTGAATTTCACTTCGGTCTTCGTCAGGTGAGTTAGTGGCTCGGCGATCCGTGAAAATTCCTTGACGAAGCGTCTGTAATAGGCGCGCAAGCTGAGAAATCGGCGTACGGCCTTCTTGTCGGTGGGCGGCGGGAAGGCAGTGATGGCAGCTGTTTTCCGGGGGTCTGGGCGAACACTATCCTTGCTGATCACGTGACTCAAAAACTAGAGCTCCTCATACGCGAAGCGGCACTTTTCAGGCTTCAAGGTGAGCCCGGAGGACTTGATCGCTTGAAGTACAGCTTCAAGGCGCCGGAGGTGTTCGTCGAAGTTTGAGGAAAACACTACGACGTCGTCCAAGTACACGAGGAACGTGTGCCACTTCAAGTCAGCCAGCACTGTGTCCATAACGCGTTGGAAAGTCGCAGGTGCCGAGCAAAGGCCGAAGGGCATGACCTTGAACTCGGACAAGCCGTCCGGTGTTATAAAGGCAGTCTTTTCTCGGTCTCTCTCGTCGACTTCGATTTTCCAGTAGCCGGTCTTGAGGTCCATCGAAAAAGTACTTCGCGTTGTGGAGTCGATTCAGGGCGTCGTATATCCGTGGAAGAGGGTACACGTCCTTCTTCGTGATTTCGTTCAGGTGACGATAATCGACGCAGAAAAGTAGGGTTCCATCCTTCTTCCCCACTAACAATACGGGAGACGCCCACGGACTCTTGGACGGCTGGATGATGTCATCGCGTAGCATTTCGTCGACTTGTTTCTTAACGGCCTCCCACTGTCGCGTCGAAACCCGGTATGGACTCTGATAGAGCGGTCTTGCATTTTCTTCCGTTATGATACGGTGTTTAGCAAGGGGCGTTTGCCGGACACGCGATGACGACGAGAAATAGTCCTTGTATTCCTTCAGAAGGCATCGGAGCTGTCGCGGTTGGCGAGCGGGAAGGCTTGAGTTTACGTCGAATGATGGCTCAGGCATTGGGGCGTCGTGGTAGCTTCGTGAGAATCTAAAAAGGCAAACGCATCGCTGACAGCCAAGATTTCTTCGACGTACGCAATCGTCCTGCCCCTGCTCAGGTGTCTGCATTCTTGGCTGAAGTTAGTTACCGTCACGCTTCCTTTCCTTCATGCAGCCGAGCAATGCCTGTGGCGACGCAAATGTGACGGTCTAGCAGCAAACGCTGATCGCTCTCGATGACAACTTCTATGTCTTCAGCCTTTACGGTGCCGACGGGAATTATGACGCAGGATCTCGGCGGAACGGTGACTTGATCCTCGAGCACGTTGAGCATGTTGACATGGGTTCGTACCCGGCGGTGTCGCTTTCTCCGACGATAGAGTTATCGACTCGGTTCTTAGGTCGATGACGGCGCTGTGATGGTTTAAGAAGTCAATTCCAAGTATGTCATACCTGGAGCAATGTTGCAAGATTACGAAGCTCGCAGGATAAGTGCGATTATTGATGGTGACTCTTGCTGTGCAGACTCCAGATGGCGTTATTAGATGGCCTCCAGCGGTCCAGATTTCGGGGCCTTCCCAAGCAGTCCTAATTTCTTCAACTTTGCGGCGAACGGCCCACTGATGACGGAATTAGTCGGCTCCAGTACCGACGAGAGCGGTCACGTTGTGGTCGTCGATCAGAAGTCGAGTTCACTAGTTCGTCGTTTAGCGTGCGGTTAGGTCATGGCGTCGGATCACGGCTTGCGTCGGTTTGTTCCACTGCTTCCATGTCGCGTCGTCAGATTTTCTTCCGTGCGCGAGGTTTCGTCTTCAGGAGTCTGCCTGGTTCGCGTCGAGTTCAGAAGGTTTCGTCGCGGCGTCGACGACGTCGGCGGAGGATCATCGGTAGTTCGTCGTACAGCAACCGCGCCTCCATCGGTTGCGGCCCTTAGTTTTCCAGATACGGGCTAGGTGAACGGCCCCGGGTTGGGTCAGTGTATGGTCAGGGTTGGGGAGAGACCTTGGGGAGGCGGCCTGGCGACGGTGATCGGGAAGGTCGTCCTTCTTCCGGTGAGGTAGTCGTCGTTGTCGCGAGGCCGTTCGCCTGGCCGCGGGCGCGGCGCGTTGACGGCGAATCCGCGTAGCCCCATCTGTCGGTACTGGCAGCGGCGGTACGTGTGGCCGGCCTCCCCGCAGTGGTAGCAGAGCGGGCGGTTGTCAGGGGCGCGCCAAACGTCGGTCTTCCTTGGCGCGTAGCGCTGGCCGACAGGCGGACGGTAGGGCGTCTGAGGCGGCGGCGGCGTCTGGTGACGATACTGCGGCGGTGTGGCGTCTTGGCGTGGGCGTGGAGGAGGATCATGACGGCGGGCTGCAGCAGCATAGCTCATAGCTTGCGGCTGCGGCTCTGCTAGTTGAGGCGCGCCCAGTGACTGCTGGATCTCCTGTCGCACGAAGTCGGCGATGGAATCTACTTGAGGTTGCGGTGAAGGTAGAATTTTTCGCAACAACTCTTGCACGATTGCTCGGATCGTCTCGCGCAAGTCGACGGAACCGAGGGTGTGAACAGCTGCGCTGTATTTAAATGCGCGGCGATTGCACTGCCGGGTGCGCATCTCGAGCGTCTTCTCGATGGTTGTGGCCTCCGCGAGGAATTCTTGGATGGTCTTGGGTGGGTTTCTGATCAGTCCCGCGAACAGTTCCTGCTTGATTCCTCGCTTGAGGAAGCGAACTTCTCCTGGGGCATGTCACGGTCCGCGTGGCGCAGCAGTCTCGCAGCAGTCTCGTCTAGACTCTAGTCTCGTCATTTCTTCTGTGAAGAGTGCCACGTTTTCATTTGGCAGCTGAACGCGGGTTTCGAGCAGAACCTCGGCCCTCTCTTTGCAGACGACGCTGATGAATGTTGCCAGAACCCTGGTGCGAAAAACGTCCCATGTTGTCAGGGTTTGCTCTTGGTTCTCGAACCATGTTCTAGCTGCGTCCTGCAAGGCGAAGTAGACATGCCGCAGCTTGTCTTCACAGGTAAGCATTGAAAAGGGCGACTCGGTCATAGGCTTAAAGCCAGCTTTCCGGGTCTTTGAACGACGATCCGAGGAAGGTTGGCGGCTCCTTGGGCTGCCGAAGAAGGATCGGCGCAGGCTCTATGAGGTCGGTCATCGTAGCTGTGGTCGATGTTGGGATCTGCGGCTGCCTGGGTTTTTCGGGAAGGAGCCCGTGCTCTGGCTGCAGTCCCTTCTGCCTGCGGCTTGTTCGACGATCCAGAGTTTCCTTGCCATCGTCCTCGTGGCGGCTTGGGCTTGGGTCAGCGCCCCGCGGTGGCGTCCGCATCATGAAGCAGCACCTCCACCAGATGTCACGTGGTCGTGACGTCGACGAAGGCAGCAGTCAGCATGTCAGAGATGAAACTCTTTATTTGGCCGAACTTGTGGCCGGAAACTGAAAGTCAAACTACAGCAATACACTGATAGCTGCGAACAGAGCGTCGACCGTCGATCAACTGACAAGCGTTGAAGCGCGTCGGCATTTATACATGTCCCGTCGAATATTCCAGCGTTATCGCTGGCTGTCGCGCAAGTTCTAGAATAAGCTCGAGTGTTCGCGTCTTCACACAACGATCTACAATAATCGCGAAGCATCTCGAACAATGAGGCGCGGTTTGCCCTGAGCGTTGCTGACAGTCTTTGTGGGCGAAAATTGAATACAGCAAAAGTGATAATGAAAAACTCACGTCGCAATATTTATTTCGCCAGGCAACTACTTCGGCATCCACTCCGTTGAGTTAAACTTCTCCGCTCTTCTGCGCCGTTGAGCGGCGTTTGAGCTCTCCTTCTTCACGGCTATACCACACTGGCAAACGCCAGCCAGAGGCGCTATCAAGCGGCTCCAGCGCAGTGTCATACGGCGACTGCACAGCGAAGGTGAATAGCTGCGCGCGCGCCGGCGCCAATACGTCTGCCAAGGCTACGACGTCACTCCTCTGGAAAGTGTATACCGACCGGCGGCGGCGGAGTGCACGGGAGGTGCCGGCTCCGGTGCGTGACATCACTGATCCTCGCGCATGCGCGGCACGGCTCTGGAGGATCCACGCGAAACTGGCTCGGCTAGGCCAGTGCAGCTAACGCTACAAAACTTTGCCCATTCCCACTCCGGGAATGGCCGGGTAGTTCAATTCCATTCCTGTTATTCATGAACGCAGGAAAATCATCTTGATAGCTTTATCGAGCTAAGGAGCAACACAGTCTATATAAGGACAGAATTGTAGTTGGCGCGTTGCTTATACATGTAGCGTGCTTGCAATCGGCCAAGCCATTTTAAAAATACTGCTTTATTGTTAAATTCGAGGCGCTGACTTACTAATACTTGAAGTTTGAAAAACAGCGCGTAGACGAAAAAGAGCTCTATTTTCGGAAAAAGACGTAGATCCATTCCCATTCCATTCCGTGCAAAAGGCACTTAATTCCATTCCCATTCTACTCCTCCAAGCGTTGTCCCCATTCCGTTCCCATTCTATTGCGGGGTCGCGAAAATGTGAAATGATTCTGGAGTCATTCCAATTTTGGAGTGGCAACTCGGCAACACTGTTAGGGCGTGCCAATTTTTAGAAACCACAGAAGTTCGAGATATTCATAATCGAAGTTCAAGGGCGAGATCAAAACTCCCGGCATGCACGAAGCGCGACAACTCTGCTACATCAGACCCGAATTGCCCGTACACGTGCTGGTAGCGTAGGATACAGGATACATGTGCTGGTAGCCTAGGATACAGATACTGAGATACATTTGTCATTGACGTAAAGGGACATTTCGAGATACTTTTTCAGAGACGAAACAAGTATTCCGGAATACACATACAGGAATACAGATGCAAGACTCCGGATGGAAATAGATTTTCATTTCGGGAATGCCGATGTGCTCCCCAATGACATTTATGAAGAACAGCATAATACTGTGAGTAACGTTTCGCTGTACTGCTACTTGCGAATAAAGCATATTGCTCAAATCATTAACGAACAGCGGTGAATTAAGAATTAGTATTAGTTTGTTTTCCACACAAAATGTGCTATGTTGAGAAGGTTGATGCGTTAATTGCACTTAAGCAGCAGCATGTTCCCAACGCGGCTGTCTTTCAGAGAGCGTTGCTTCGGCCTCCACACAAGACTTGCGAACTCACGGAATGGCTGGTAGCCTGAAAAAAACTATGGGTGCCACATCTGCCTCGAGAGACAGCCACTGTCGTAGGCAGAACACTGTCGCGCGATTCTGCCGTCAGCGGCATCGGGAGCTTTGCCACATGTGCTATTCTGTACGTGTGGGGAACTCTGTGCCGCCCTCCGTCTGTCGCCGACCGGCGGCGCGCCCTTGGTTGGCTTAGCACACAAAAAAATCTTCCTTTGCCCTTTGGAAACACGTCACCTCATTTCCCATAAAAAATAACGAAATACGCGTGCTCTGCATTGTATCGTGATATTATCAATGCATCGTTCATGTATTTCCTTACTGAGATACAAATACATTTTCCAAGTGTATATTGATACAGAAGTACAGACACTCAAAAGTATCTCTAAGATACTCTCGCGATACTGTAGTATCGCGATACTACCTAGCACTTATTAGTGAATGTGTTGTTTGATTCTTTCTGATGTTCGCATTTTCGGGGCAGCGGTATATTCGTCTTAATGAATAGTAGCCTTCATATGCAGAAAATAGCAATATTGATTGGGCGAAACTGTAAATATCCTTTAATAGAACGGGTATACGAGATGTACAACAAATAGATGTACCTTTCTTCAATTAAGCAGGCTGACACTTACTCTGCATTTATTCACTTTTTAAGCTCTACACGTCCGTTTACAAAGAAACGCATATTGTATTCCGAGCGTATATTACAGCGCACAGAATCATCTTTGGCGACGTGATCACTTTTCAAGAATGATGACCATGATCAAGTGCGTGATCAAGAATGATGACGCACTTCTTTTTCATCAGCTAGTCACGCGCCATGAACACACAGCCACCCATTGGATATATTTCCTCTATACAGTGGAAGCTATGGAAGCTATAACCTATGTTATACATCGCATACCTCGCGTCGGTCAGCCTTCGAAGGTCGCGTTCCCTATAAGGCGGCACTCTCGCTAGCCGCATTGTAGGCGACGATAATCGGCATGTGATCTCGTCCAGCACAGGAAAATGCGGACCACGCGTTTGGCGGACCAATTATTGAGGTAATAAGTACGATGTCCACCCTGCGGCAGGTCTGGCAGCGCAGCGCGGTTTTTGTTTCCTTCGGGCTTGTCCCCTTAGGACCTGTTGTGTTTCTGCAGAATCGCATGCGGCCAAGGATACGATCGGCGTGCGCCAAGTCGGATATGCACAATCTCAGGCCTGCTCGGCTTTCTTTTAGCCCTTTAACACATTCGTCGTAACCTGTAGTGGTATTGCTACTTCTTATTTATCGTTTAAACGTTTCGTACAATACAACGGACAATAGTGCAAACGGAAGAGAGAGCCCAGAATAAATTAAAAAAAAACACGTTAACAGTCTTTAACTTCGTACTTTACAAGAACGAAGCCGATGACAATAAAATGTACTCCGCAATTGGGAAGCGGAAGTTTGAACTACATTTATAAATGATTTAGATTTTGCAAACATATGGCACATGTATACAACATATGGAACGCCAAATAGATTCACAAACGTAGTGGTACTTGATGCGATGCAATGTCGGCTAAATGACCGTGGAGGCAAGTGCCGTAACTTTGCACCAGAGCTATAGTGATATAGGCTAATGGTTTGCATGCGTAAGTTTGAGCCTCTAATTCAACAGCAACTGCCGTGAGGCGCACGCCTTCGTTTTCTTCTCACTCTCTAAAGAGAAACAAAGTGCAAAGCCGGGCTTTTCACCGCGATCCGCAGTCATTCTAGGTGTTCTCAATAAAAAATAAAGAAGTATAAAAAAGTAAGTTTCGTCAATCAATAGTTGAATCACATCGAAGAAAATGTAGGAATGTGTATAGAGGTTTGCAGGCGGTACTTCTCCCTACACACGCTCCCCGTCCCCTCAGCTCTCCGCAGCCGAAGAAGTTTATAGGACGGAACAGACATATTAGGGCAGCATCACATCCAGTTCAGCAAGCTTGGATATTGTATATGAATCCATAAAAGTGTTTGGCAACCTGCTCAAGACATAAACAGTCGGCAGAAAAAACAAAACAAAACAAAACAAAACAAGATATTCCGACGGGAAATTCATATAGAGTGCATAATGCCTCTTGAAATATCCATGAATCAGTCGAGTACTTTGTGCTCGTAAGAGTAGAGCACGTGGCCCTGAGGGAATACAGTATCCAATGATCATTCACATGTCCCCCCAAAAAATGTGGGTAGCTCGTAGGGGCATAGCAAAGGGGGGAGGGGGGTTGTGAGGGTTCAAGCCCCCCCGAAAATTTGCAGTTTTGTTTGCGTATATACACACGCACACGTACAAACGCACGTACGAACAAACATAAAGTGTAATTGAACCCCCCCCCCCTCCGAAAAACATTTCTGGCTACGCCCCTGGTAGCTCGCAGTAGTGGTCCAAGCCTGGACTAACAGGGCAGCTTGTGGCCGACCTAGATTATTAGCAAGGTCGTAATTATAAAGATCCCAATTATTGTCATGTTAATGAACACGGTCCTAATGAGGGTGACCTTAATTAGCAAGGTCCTCTATCTATCTGTTCCTTTCTGTCTCCATTTCTTTCTCATCTTTCTCTTCCGTATATCCATTCTGTGCTTCTTTATTGTTTTCACAAATTGGAGAAACGCCTACGTAGCACATCAATCGTGTAAACCTCAATGGGCGTGCTAACCGCCGGCCGTATCTTCCGCCAAAGTACTAGGCACTACAGAAAAACGTACTATAACCATCCCCGTGTCGCGAATGTACGTCGCGAAGAGCGAACTGTGTTTACTTATAGTCAATCCTACGATGAAGATTAAGAGAGAGCGCGCCGGCCGAGTAATTGCGTTGCACGTGCTAGGCGCAGCTTAGCTTTCCGGCCACGCGAAACGGCGGAAGCTTTAACAGCTCCGCTGCTCAAATCGGTGAAGGCATTTCGACGATTTTTCAAGGGGATACGGGGAATTGGTGGAATGAATCACCAAGAGAAGAAAGCTAATAAAATTCCAGTTCTTTGAACCCGGAAAACCGCTCATAGGAGGCTACAAACCAATAACACTGTAGTTGTCTGGTGACATCATAAACATCAGACTAAGTGATATTCTAGCCTTGACAACTTGATAGATTAACATCAGTGCGATGTCAAGAAAGAATGCCAAACAACCAATGCTATAACCTTGAACACGCCATAAGAAAAGCATTTCTATACGAACAATGACACTTGCACGTTATTCTTTCATTTCTAAAGGAAGTATGACACCGTTTCGGAAATCAGGTGCAACGCTGTTGTACCTAAAAGTTTGGTCAGCAGCATGCAAAACTCCGCCCGTCTCGCGGTCGGCATTCGCGGTAGTTAACGCTCGTGAGAGCCGAGCACGGACCTGCCCGTGAGTTCTCGCAACCAGCTAGAAATATTGCATCTGAAACGGAAAGTAACGGGAGGCTAAGTGATCTGGAACAACATATCTGTAGCAGCATAATGAATTTTGTTCCTAAGGCACAAAACACATTCATGCTTTTTTTAGGTAAAAATGAGGCAGAAATCAGAATCTGGGCCCTGAAAACATTGAATGATTTGTTGATACGAACGCATTTATTTCATAATGTCTCTATGACGATAGCGAGGGTATCGTTCTGGCAGACATGATGCATGCAGGTAGTATGCGAGGGATTATTGGTCAGCTGCCAGCTCTTAAAAATGATCACGTGCTACGTGACGCCGACAGGCAGAAAAAGAGTGTTCCATGCTCGTCGCCATGGCTGCGATCGGCGCTGACTAACACTTTAAAAGCACAAATACACCCAATAAAGTGGACGGGAGGGATGACCGCCGCCGTAGCTCAGTGGTAGAGCATCGGACGCATTATTAGAAGGTCGCAGGTTTGGTCCCTTTCGGATGCAAGTTATCTTTTCGTCCGCTTTACTTTCTTCACATTTATATCCAAATTACTACAATAACATCCCGTATACTATCCTTGGCATTATTGCCTGTTAGTTCTTATTAATATTGTGCCTAACAAAAAACAACGAGCCCTTAAAAGTCATCTTCTTTCCTTCAGCCGGAACAGTGTCACACGTGGTTTGTGAAAGCGAGTTTAGAAATGACCTTTGGCTTAATCTAGGACATTTAGGAATCTGCGGAAAAATGCTGGACTGCCTATAAAATTTTCTATCAAACGGAACGTTTCCATGTCCGCCTGCTCTCAAAGCTTTCCCGGACATTTTTTTTTCTCGTAAACGAGCTACCAAAGGGCTGTGCATAAAGCAGCACGTTCTGCGTAGTCAGAATACTCAGTACATTCCGTAACAGCAGCTGCCATTATGGTTTCCTTATAAGGTGACCCACTGCATATCACATGTCGTACTTCCGATATATTGACCCGAGAAAGGCCGATCCATATTAAACTAAACAAGTTGACTAAATGGGTAGATAAAATTGACTTCCGCTTTACGACGCATACATAAAAGATGACGCCTGCTTTTTTGTCAGAAGCGTTTCTCTGGACCAGATGCAGCGCTCAGCCTAAATGTAAGCGCTAGCTAAAAGTAAAATCAGAACATAAATTCCTTATGGTTATTTTTTACAGCAAACTTAACAGCATTTGCAAGATGAGCCCTGTAAAAGTTAATGCAAACTAAGCACGTAACATCGTGGAGATACGAGCCCGAAGGCACAGGGGCGCCAATCCAACCGGGAACTTGAAAACCTAAGCACCTCGTCATTTGACGAACGGAATAAAGCGCCAACTAACCTAGGAGAAAGCTGTAATGGAAACGTTCTTGAATACTCTGGCACAATTTGCAGTTCAGAAGATTTTCCTGATAACACTGAATCCCAATAATAACCATACAGTTGCACTTGGTCATAGAACCAAATAGGATGTAGTGGACAGCGTGTGCGTTGAAACCAGCAAGCCTTCCTTAAAATACCGAATAAATCTTCTTATCATTTCCAACATCTAAAAATTTAAGACTCCAAAATCTGACAAAAGTAGCCCCTGTCACGGACACCACGCGTAGAGCACACAAAGTAAAGGAGCCCATATCAAGGCCATTCATTTTCGGTACGAAGTAATATAGCTGGAATGCAATGTACTGGTCGAAGCTGTCCATGCCGCGAAAAAACCAAGCTCGGCTCATTGTAACTATAGTGAATGTTTCACTTCGAGAAGTCCAGGTATGTGGTATCAAGTATACGCCCTGCATGTGATGGCTTATTTCCTTGGTTCTGTTGCGCTGTCCATTTCGAACGATATACGCTAAACAGGAAACATGCATGTGCTTAACACTGTTATAACTTGCATTGCAGTGTACATTAGTAATAGTATTAGGGTAGATGATCATGTGTCGCCGCTTAGACCTGTATGTGAGTTATTGCAGAATGGTGGTAATGGGTTGAATGTAGTGCGAGGCTTTACATTAGGCAGATTCTAAATAGGGGCTCCAAAAGTGGAAGAGACCCAAGGCACTTAGCGTGTGCTGGCTTCCGGTGACGCAGGGTCTTAATTTTTTGAAGAGGGCAAGGTTTGTGTCTAGCTCGCAGCTCCATGACGCAAGCGCTAGGCAAACGCAAGCTATAATGAATAATGATTAAAAGCTGGTACAGAAATTAGCCTTTGGTACGCATATTCTTTTAAAACATTTAAATTCGAAGCATTTCTTAGTTTACCAAAGGCATTTTGGCCGTTTCCATCTACCTATCTATATACCTAGCCGCTTACCTCTGGGCGTTCTCATGGTCACCTGCCTTACTTGGGTTATACCAAAATTGGCTTAGGAAGGTATCGGTGTACGACGAAACTGACTGACTAGTCATGACATGAATCACATGGCATGCCTGTCGCGTACCTCATGAAACTCTTTCTCAGAGTCACGTGTGACACATACCCGCAAACTACGGCCGTTGAATGTTGGTGTGTGCCACAGGTGATTGATTCACTGCTTATGTCAAACGAGGAACGGCGAGAATAGACATTTCAAATCATACACGACAACTTTAAGGAGCCCATGTCAAAGAAAATCCCGTACCAGCATTGGCGGCGTTGTCGTTGGGCGATTCGAGTCAGAATTGAACTCAGGCTTTTTGCGTGGAAAGTCAAGTATTCTAGCGCAGAGCTGCGCAAGTGTTAGAAACTGCTTATGAAAAAGACCATAGGCCAACGTGAGGTCATGGCAATGACAATTGTGGTTGCAGTGTTGGCTATCAGCTTTCATAAAATGTAATGAATGATACATATGTATTCCTATAAACTGGCAAGCAATAGTCAAGCATTGTTCGTAACAGGCGCAATACGCTAACGATCGCTATTTATAACATGCGCATCATCACAACAGAGCGTGCAATTCGTTTCAACAAAACTGATGTCTGCCCTAACGTGGGTGATATGACGTCTGACAAGCTAGCGTTCAGGAGCCAGTGCAGTCTATGTGCCTGTAAGCCCACAATCTACACACCACTCAATTTACAATAAGACATCGATCCAACTCGCCACGCTAGCCTTACAGCAAAAATAAAGAAATAAATAAGGCAGCATAGGTAGCTATATACTCGCTGGCTGCTTCGCATTATATCAATTTTCACTATGTGTGGCATCTGCTGGATTTTTTAGTTAAGAGTTGTGGTAATTGATTCGTTGACAATCACCATCAGTTTTGCGAGTCAACATTACTTGATCATCAGCTAAGACAGTCCTAGTTACCAGGTGCGTTAAGTCTACGACCTCTCAAATTGACTACCGATAATAAGAACATGGGCTATTTTCTGGCCGACCTTTGTACTATGTGCGAGATAGGAGAAAGCGATAGCCTAGACTACCACTGCGACCACGTCAGTGTATACTATACACTGCGGAAACGTATATATCGCATATTTCCCACAGAACGCCGTGTAATCAACGAGCAAGCCGACGACATGCTTCGACGCGATGTTACTCGACCCTCTAACAGCCCCTGGGCGTCTTCTGTCGTTCTCGTTGCGAAGAAAGACGGTTCTGTGCGGTTCTGTGTGGACTACCGACGGCTCAACAAGATCAATCGTAAGGACGTGTATCCCCTACCGCGAGTAGACGACGCGACTGACAGCCTGCAAGGAGCAGAATTCTTTTCATCGCTCGATTTGCGCTCAGGGTAATGGCAAGTACCTATGGCTGATGACGCTCGACCGAAGACCGCCTTTGTCACGCCCGACGGCTTGTACGATTTCAACGTCATGCCGTCTGGGCTGTGTAATGCGCCCGCCACCTTTGAACGCATGATGGATACCATTCTGCGCATCCCGAAATGGCACACGTGCTTGTGCTACCTCGACGACGTCGCCGTGTTCGCTCCGGACTTCTCCACGCATCTTTAACGCCTGCGGCATGTTTTGACGCGTTTGAGGGACGCCGGTCTGCAGCTGACAATACTCGGTTACGTCGTGTCCAAGGGCGGAATTCTCCCCGATCCAGCCAAGCTTCGGGCCGTGACCGAGTTCCCCAAACCCACGTTCGTCAAAGATCTGCGCAGTTTCGTAGGACTGTGTTCCTACTTTCGGCGCTTCATTCGACACTTCGCGACTATCATATGGCCACTGACGAAGCTCCTAGGAACTAAGGGGCCCCTCCATTCGTGGTCGTCAGAGTGCGACGAAGCTTTCGCAAAGCTCCGTCGTTTGTTGACGTCGCCTCCCATACACCACCACTACGACCCTACGGCCCCTACAGAGTACACACAGAGGCCAGCGGTGTTGGCCTTTGTGCTCTCCTTGCGCAGCGCAAACCAGGGTTCCCTGAATATGTCGTGGCATATGCAAGACGTACGCTCACCAAAGCCGAGACCAATTACACCGTCACCGAAAAGGAATGCCTGGCGATCATCTGGGCCCTTACGAAGTTCCGACCTTATTTGTATGGTCGCCAATTTGATGTCATCACCGACCATCATGCACTTATGCTGGTTGTCGTCATTGAAGGATCCCTCAGGCCGCCTCGCCCGCTAGGGCACTTCGCCTACAGGACTACGATATCCGCGTGCTGTACCGCAACGGACGCCAGCATGCTGACGCCGACGCACTCTCGCGCTCCCCCTTGCCTGACGACAATGCTTCCAGCTCAGTGTCTCACAATGCCGTTTCTTCCATCAACATTCACACCATCGCTACCGAACAGCGCAAGGATCAATGAATTGCCTCTCTGATAGACTTGCTGACTAATTCATCGGCAAGACCATCCACTCGCGTGTTGCGTCGGCAAGCCCACCATTTCGTCATTCGCGACGACCTCCTTCACCGACGCAATTACAACGCTGACGGCCGCCAATGGCTACTAGTGATACCTCGCAGTCTGCGTTCTGACATCTGCGAATTGTTCCACGCTGATCAGCAGTGTGGGCACTCTGGGGTATGGAAAACCCACCACCGCATGCGCCAACGGTGGTTTTTGCGCGGGATGCGCTGCGTGCAGAAGTTCGTTCCCTCTTGCATCGATTGTCAGCGCCTCAAAACTTCAACGCACCTATCACCGGCAGGTCTGCAACCTTTACCTTGCCCTGACCGGCCGTTCCGCACATTGGCATCAATATGTACGGGCCACTTCCTCCGACGTCGGCTGGTAACCGCTGGGCCATCGTCGCTGCAGACCACCTTACGCGATACGCCGAAACTGCCGCCCTCCCAGCGGCTACAGCACGAAATGTTCCCTCCTTTCGGCTGCACCGATTCATGCTGCGCCATGGTCCACCCAAGGAGCTGCTCAGCGATCGAGGTCGTGTCTTCATGTCGAAAGTCGTCGAAGCCATACTCAAAAAGTGCAACGTTGTTCACCGCAAAAATACTGCTTGCCATCCACAGACGAATGGCCTCACCGAACGCATTAAGCGCACGCTCGGCGACATGCTGTCAATGTACGTCGCCGCAGATCACACAAATTGGGATGCCATTCTGCTTTTCGTCACCTACGCCTATAATGCCGCCTCTCAGAGCACTACTGGTTTCTCACCTTTTTTCTTATTGTATGGCAGAAACTCGTCGCACACAATCGACACAATCCTTCCACACAAGCCGGATCGATCTGAGTGTGCGCCTATTTCTGCCACAGCCAGACTCGCTGAGGAGTGTAGGAGCTTGCCAAGACTTGTATGAGCAAGAGCGGCAGAAGAGCATTTGCGGGGACACTACCACCTCTGCGCCCACGTTCCAGGAGCGCTCGTATGGCTCTCGGTCCCTACCACTGCGACTGGCCTCTCTTCCAAACAACTGCCCAAATACGAAGGCCGCTACCGTGTCGACGAACGCACATCCCCGGTCAACTACCTGATCGAACCCATTGAACCATCTTCGGACATGCGCCGTCGAGGGCGCGACATTGTATACGTGGAGCGCCTGAAGCCCTACCATGACCCGCTCAAAGTGACAAGCTGTTAGGTCACCAGGCGGCTCCCTTTTCGTACCCGGGGTAATTGTAGCGAAGCGTTGGAACTCTGTAATGGGTCGTCCTCTGGAACGCCTTCTAGTGGGTCGTCCTCTGCGGCTCTTCCCTGAGAGCAAGCCCCGCGTGCTCAGAGTCAGCGCTCCGTCTTGACTGTCGCCGTTGTGCATCGTCGCCTAGTGCCGTCAATAAACACCTTTACAATTTATTTATCAAGAACGTTGTCAGTTTAGAAATCGGGTCTGTTTGGTCTTGGCCAAGAGCCGTCACTTCGATGAGTGCCTCCATATATTCTTGGGGCAAATATTTTGCAGCAGGCTTTGGGGCTCTTGCTAAATTCAAGAAATACCTTACTCAGGGACCAGCCAAATTCTTTTTGGGTCTTGCGCCCGCACTGGCTTTGGGACTATTTCTTCGGGGCCCCTATCGAAAACCCTCGATTGTGTGCAATGCACCTTCGGTTACACGTCAAGTGTGACAATGATTGTTCTTTGCATTGCTGTTTTTGAGTGCATCTGTGACATGGCTGCCTCGTGTTTATTCCAGGTATCTTGTTGGCATATGTCAAAAGGACGGCAGGAGGCAGGAACCTATATGTACCGCAGAGGAGCCCATTCAAAGGTTTTGGCGGCTTGCTCGGACAGTGCCATTTCTAAGAAACAATAGGGCTGTGTGAGTCTACGATTTCTTGTTCGGCTGACTTGAGGTAATGTCTTTCAAGGAACAGTAAGCTCAATTTATTCTTCCACGAAATATGTGTAATCCACAAATGTACTATGTATTTATATTCAAAGACTATACAACATTCAACTGACTTTTTCTGTGTTTTCTTTTTCTGTAAAAGCACTATTCTGAATAGTCATACAACGTGAATCAAATATCAATTTGACTGTATAACATTTGAAGGTGTTTGAAAGAAAATGAGAAAACTCACCATATGAGAGCCAGACTGTTTTAATAGTATTATATTTGATTACTAGAGGCAATTTTTTTTTCGGGGGGGGGGGGGGCTCTCAACAATATGATTTCCTGTTTAGTTATACCACCTAACACAACTACCACACAAGTTCGCACAACATCATGGAGGCCTACTGATACAAACGCGAATGCTGCATGAGAGAATAAAAAGAATCAAACAAAAGAGCGTCAGCTTCCGTCGCTGGTGTATATGCTGCCTTCCCTCCCATCTGTTTATATTGGCTCACTTTAAGTTACATTGAATATTCATAAAAGCTGGTGTTACCACGCAGCAACGATACAAATGAATAAATTTTTATGCAAGCACCATGGTTCACACGTTAGATCCTGCATGTGCCAAGCACAGTTGGAACTCTGAATTTGTGCATCACGTTCATTTAACAATTTACCCGTCGTACTGTGTCGACAACGTGGGTGCATCACAACGGATTTAAACATTTTTGCTTGTGGTACGGTATTCGCAATGTTCTGATGGGATAAGGCTTCAATAGCAGATAGTTGTGGTACGGCGTCGCTAATGTTGATAAATGAGTATGGCTTCAGAGCTATTCACTTGTGGCACGGGATTGGTAACGTTAAGAAAAGCTATGCTTTCAAAAGTATTTCCCTGAGGTACGGCATCGGTAATGTTTCTGAGTAACTACGGCTTCAGTAGTGCCTTGTGCCGTAATGAAGAACATGCTGGCATCAAGAGTTAACGTGTTGTTTTACCGTACTATTACGGCAATATTTTGAACAGTGATAGAGAAGTGTGTATGACTGCTTGTACAGTGCAATATGCGTGACAAGGCTTTGAACGAATTAGAAAGAACACTTTTATTGGGGCACGACGTTTTACTGTAACTTAGCGCAGTGACTGACTAGGCTAGCTTATATAATTTGTGACCTTCACTAATGGAGTGCGTTATTAATTAAACAAGGTGCTGCGCAAAAAGAGACACGGACAAGAAGAGAACGAGGACGGGCGCAGACGCGCTACTAGTTTATTCTTTATTTGAGAAGAAAGCGCGTATTTTTACCACACAAACCGCAAATACATCTACGCACATGCGAAAAACCTGCTTTCATCGTGATACGATCTTACTGATGTATCGCTGACGCAAACATCTTTCTTATCGGTGATGAGAAAATCCTCGGCAAGCTCATGTGTCAACTGGTCACGACTGCGTCTTAAAATTTTCGTCCTCGCCAGTGAAGGCTGGCATGGTTTACCACAAGACAGCCAACTGGCATGCGCTGCAGCTCAAGGAGCAGATTACATCCCCTTGTCCCGTCTTTATCGAAAGCCCTTAGTCGCTCATGTATACACCGGCCCGTTTCGCCAATGTAAACTTTCCGACATGTCAGAGGGATTTCGTATGCCACCCCCCCCCCCGTCGAACACTCGACGAGTCCGCCCCTCGTTCCTGTCTTGTGCATATTCCTTTTGCGCAGCACCTAGTTTAATTATGTACGACCGACTCGATCAGCAGAATGCATTATTGTAGTGTGTAGTTTAATAGTAATATCTGAGTTTAACGTGCCAAAAACCAAGATGTGATTATGAGGCACGCCGCAGTGCAGGGCTCCGGAAATTTTGACCATCTGGTGTTCTTTAACGTGCGCTGACATCGCACAATACACGGGCCTCTAGCATTTCGCCTCCATCGAATTGCGACCACCGCAGCCGGGGTCGAATCTGCGACCTTCGGTGGAGTGCGTCGTTTAAACAAGCAAAAAAAAAAAAAACACAGGGGAAAGTGCACTGCTCCTGTATTTTCGCGTCCTCGTTCAAGTTACGAGATTAGCTTTGTAAGGTGACACGTGCATTGTGTCAACCTAGCGAGGGTGGTTTGAATTAAGCACCTAAAAGAATACACACACACAAACGTTTTACAATAAATTAGGAATTTTATTTCCCCATTTCTTCTCACCCTCTTTTTGACCCGTGTGCCAGATACATCTTCCGCTTGCCTCTTGCGAAAATTGTTGACTGAAAGAGAAAAGTCCATGGTTCAGTTCAGAGCTCAACTTTTTCTGCTGTAACGAGCAATTTGGACCATCTATATTGCGTTTGAAGTATCAATACTGCAACATCAATTCGTCTGGCGAGTGCAAAATATATATTCATTTATGTACATATTGACGGAATTTTTTGGTGCACCGAATGTGCTTAGTTAAAGAACACACTTTTGCCGTTACCTTCACTTGCCAACAGTTTGGACTAGCGCTCTGGCGCTCATCAGGTCTTTGCGAACTGACGAAGGCCTGTTCGTCGATCGAAATAATGGTAGACGGTTATATATATATATATATATATATATATGTAGGCACTGCGGCCGCTTTTATACAAGGTGCAGCATCCGTGCGCATGCGCGACAACGCGTGTGTGATTATGCATACTATAGTTAATTGAGCGTTAACTCTCTATCATATAGGTGAAGTGATGGTCTGCTGATGCATCGATTCCCGGCCTTCCTGATAAAGAACGCTTCTGTAATCTCTCTTTCTTCGTTTTTGCTTTCTTCAGAAACCTTGTCTAGTAGAATATAGGATTGTATTTGCAGTCCTTGTAATGCACAGCCATGTGGCTACCATACCCATTGTTTACGTTGCATACATGCAGTCTGGCTCAATCATTAAAACATTCGCTTATTTCTTTTATCTTTCCACAGCCCAACGCTATTTTGTAGACGACACCTGATTCCTCAGTTAACGATATTATGCATAATCACACGTGTTGTCGCTCATGCTCACGGATCTTGCACATTGTAAAAAAACCGGCTGGAGTACCTTCAATAAATTCAGTTGAAAGGCAGCGCTCTTTCTTGTCTCTGTGTTTCATTCCTACCGTTGTTGTGCTGTACCTACGATATTAAGAACGAACCAAGTCGCCCAAATCAAGCTCTTGTTGCAACTGGTGGATCAGCCCCTTAATACATTGAGAAAGGCTGGCCCACTAGCCACAAAGGTACAAGTACGTTTCTTCTTCCGTACACTTTTTTATGTCGTATATGTGGCCTCAGCAAACATCTTCAGTATTTTCATTGCAGTCGCAACCTACGTCACCAGTGCGCAAGGTTTCTCGCTTCGCTGTCCTTGTATGGATGTACTCACCTATGGTAAGAATAGAGTTTAACCGTAGTGTCCGAAGCCGTGGCCATAGCCGTAACCGTGGCCGAGGGCAACGCCATAGCCGAGACCGTGTCCGTAGCCAAGACCATGGCCGTAGCCATGACCATAGCCGTGGGCAACAGCAACAGCTGTGAACAGATGATATGCATGAATTATCTCTGCTGTCATAATTAACCAGTGAACGCGTAAGGAATTAGGTTGTGATAAAACTGTGCTGTATGTTCTGCTTAAATACGGGCAGCCATTTCTGATGCAATAATACTGCCGAAGTAATCCCCGGTATCGAATTCTTTTATGTGTTAATGGGCTGCCGATAAACAGGCACTCAGTCAAGTTTCGGCTCTGCTACAGGTCTTAACATTGCAGAAATAGTTATCATGCTCTTGTTTTCTCGCCGAGCAACGAAGCCTTTTTATTTATATATTTATTTATACCACTACACATATTTATTCATACCACCACAAACCTGAATTCTAGGTTTTAAGCAGGAGCTGATTACAATTTCGGTAACACGTACTTGAAAAAACAACAGAGCAAAACTACAAACAAATGGAAGAGAAGAAGCGTTATCGGTGCGTCAAGTAGGTCACTGAATGCAACATCATTTCAGATTACGAGCGCTACATGTATAAGCACAAGTGGTCACACTTGAGACATTACTAAAGAAAACGGTAAAGAAATTCACTTATGAGCCAACCGTCGATTAACTTGCATAAAGATGAAATCAAATGCCTTAACAGTTATCTTCTACGTAGACCGCCACGCGTGCCGGATTGATAGGTTCGCCGGTTGCATGGCATGCGCAGATAAGTTTCGTGCCTTCTTTCTTTTCAGCCGTTGTGCGTCTCTTCAGTTGTTAGTCGGCGTTTGTGTGTCCTGATCTCTCTCTTGTGTCCGTGTTTGCACGCCCTGTCTCTTTTTAGAATGAATACGTACCAACTAGCTCAGCTCTCTGTTATTCTAAGAATATTCCACTTAAGTTGTGTTGCAGTAAATATGTATTGTCGTAATAAGTAGTATCTATAGTATTTAGTACTTCAATGGAGAATTGTAGCAATCAGCTCAGCAAAACATAGTTTGTTAGCATATTAAGCAGTACGAAAGCAGCGACAAAACGTTTACCTCGCCCACAGAGCTTTAATATTTGCTACATTGATCATTATCCAAAGAAGCCGAATGGTGAAAACAACTACATCAAAGCTGAGCTGTCATTTAAGCTACTGTAAGTGTGCATTTGAGCATTTCTGTTGGTAACCAAGGCAAAAATAGGTAGATTTGAAGCATAGTCGGCGAACATACTACAATCGTCGACTGCTCACACTTACCACGAGCAGGAGCATGATGAACAGTCTTCTGCACAGAGGTGGCCACAATGGCACCGTGGTGGCCATGTCCGTAGCCGTGGCCGAGGGCGTAGCCATGTCCATAGCCGTGGCCATAGCCGTAGCCAAGACCGTAGCCGTGACCGTAGGCGAGGCCGACGCCATAGCCGTGGCCGAGGCCGTAGCCACCGGCGTAGGCCGCGGCGATGACACCGAAGAAGGCGAGGAGGGTCCTGCGCAAAAACAGAAAATATAATGCTGAAGTGTCGCATAGCTTTAGTAATGATAAATTCTTGAATCTGACAGCTCCAAAGGTTTTATGGATTTTCTGCCGCACTAAAACATCATCGCAGATTCGTAATTTCTTTCTGTCAAGTGCTATTTCTCCTTTTCATGTTGCGACAACATGATATGTGGAGTTCTATTAATAGCATCATGCGCAAACACAAAAGAAAGTAGTGTGGCAGTGCAGGGGCATACACAAGCATACTCCATATCAGTATATTTTGTGTTTAGCGCACAATTATCAAGACGGTGACACAGGTGTTTGTGTGTGTGCACTTCGGCCAATCGGTCATATAGCGGTGGAAAGTGATAGAAGCCTCTCTGTGCACATGGTTCGACCAAAGAATGAATTCTGGGTTTATAGAACAACTTAGCAGGATCATATTTCTATGTAGTGGTTACATTTTCGGACGACTCTCACTTTTTAATATTACAAAATTACGCAACGTGTAGGGCTGGACATCTCTGCTCATTTATCAATGTCTGATTTCCGAGATGCATGTATTTATAAAACATTCCTTATCGTAATATAAACGCTTTTTCTGGTAGGTGGCCTCGCCACGGTGGTATAGCGGTTATGGCGCTCGACTGCTGACCCGAAGGTCGCGGGATCGAATCCCGGTCGCTGCAGCTGCATTTTCGATGGAGGTGAAAATGTTTGAGGCCCGTGTACTTAGATTTAGGTGCACGTTAAAGAACACCAGGTGGTCGAAATTTCCGGAGCCCTCCACTACGGCGTCTCTCATAATCATATCGTGGTTTTGGGACGTTAAACCCCAGATATTATTATTATTTTCTGGTAGGTGATGGGATAAACCTCGTGCCGAAAGCGCCTCAACTCGGCGCACGGTTAATATATGTTTAAGTACACGTAACTCGAATTGTTGTCAAAATCCAAAGCACACAGCTGAATTAGGCAGACGATAATTTCTTATACGTTACCGGGAAGCGTAAGTAATACGAGAGAATTTATTCCGCTGATTTACTTTTCTTATTTCCTTACCTCACTAAATTGAACTTCTTATGTGTTACGCGTTAAGTACTGATGAAGGCGCGTGTAACCTCGGAGTAGCTTCTGGGTCTCTCTAGTGTGTGCCCAAAGCACGCGCGCTTTCGCATTACGCCTCAGTGGGAATGAAGGGACGCTTTAACCAGCGCCATCGAGCTCAACAACGGCAGGTTACTTCTGCAGTGTCACAAGATGGAAAGGATAGATGTATAGTAACTCGTGGAAGACATCATGAGTAATATCAGCAGCACATTGAATAATGTGCTTCCAGTAGGCCTTTCGCAATTAGTTTAACTTAATCCTGTCGTATTTCAGCTGTCCATTCTCGGAAAAGTTGATAATCGCCCTTATTTCAACTAGCGACCGATGTGTGGCATTTCAGCACACTTTCTCAATGCCGACTTCTTCGCCGTCCAAGCGACTCGAAGGGAAATGATTACAAAAACGTCGGAGTCCAACGGCGACCGAAATGTTCAATAATTGTAATTGCGCTGCACTTTCATACTTGTTTGTGCAGCGGCTCGTACAAACAAAGTGCTGAGACACTTACGTATCCGTTCATGTTGGGTTTGGGTGCTCGGAAACGGGAATTTCCAGTGTCCGGAGCACCATTGCTCGCGCCCTTTTATACCGCACAGCGACAGGCACTTTGTACCAAGTGACGAGAGGAGGGTGACCACAAAAATGCCGACGGGGAAAAGACAATGCACACACACACAAGACACAGCCCTTCTCACCGCTGGTCTCCTTTATTTCCCCCGAAGGCAGGCCCGTTTGGTTCTTTCTTGCCGGGTGACCTACGGCGATCCATTTCTTTCTTCGCCGTTTTGTCCGCCGAATGGGCGTCGGCCGCCGTCTTTTCGCTAGCGATGACCTCGCACTCCAACGCTCGAGGTGTCACACGCTTACCCTCATTACTACCGTTGGCGCCATACTGGTGTCCGTTTTTGTTTTCCCTCTTCGGTGCACTCAGATCTATGAGCATGTGTTTTCATTTTGCTTATTTTCCATGATTTGTCGCCAAGAGCCCCAGAAAATACTCGAGGGCGATGCGAAGGCATGCAAAATACGACGAAACTACAGGAAACATAAAAATATTCCGATAGCACTACTGTACTCTTATTGCAAAGCACTGCAACATATGAGAACCAAACGCATTGGTAGATTTTTTGCTGATATAAATTTTACCTCTGAATACTATCATGGCTTTCGTAGAGTCTTTACTACTGTTTCCAAAATAACTGCCAATAGTAACAACTTTCGTATTGTTATTCGCGAGACTGGCTGTATTCACGCAATTTTCTTCCATTTTAGGAAAGTATATGTCATGTTTCATAATCTCACTTTGTCGTAACACTTGATCGGATTAAACTTTCGGTATACCTTGGCTGGATAACTTTGTCTTCAAAGAGATAATATGGTTTCTTTAACACTCGATTATGAGGTTATTACTCTCTCATCCGTCTTATTTAATGGACGTGTAATGTGTGGTATGCTTTCACCATACATTGCACTAAAGTGGCAAGATTCGTGTGCTTTTTTCCAAGCGCCACTCACCCTTCCCCGCAATCATCCTGACACGCACACATAACATTACAGTATTGTAATCACGGAGAAAATCTCACCGACATCAAAATATATATTGCTGAAGAACGACTATTTGTCAGTCAGCCCCCCCTCCCCCCCACTTATTTTCTAAACCACTTGTAGCACGGCGACCAAAATATCGGCATGCCGATACAAAGCCTTATCTCACGAAAAATAACATTTCCTAGCATTAGTATATCTGACACACATCTATTCAGCGCTCATGCTAAGGAAGAATTACGTTAAACGTGCTCAAGTTTTTTAGCGTAATGCGCTGTAGTATGCAAATTTGCTGATGCATTGCAATCCTACATTATTGCTGCGTATTTACAGGGCCGCTGGTTCTGCTTAAACTGTGCTCGTTTATTTGGCACTGTTTTTTTTTTCCTCTCGTTGGCGAACTGTGTTATTCTTCAATGTATAATTCATTCACTTTAGTATTTATATATATCTTCCTAAATTTGAACGCCATCTAAGCTATTCCTGCTTGATTGCTTAAAGGTTTTCGGTTTAAAAAGGTCATGCTCCTTTGAAAGCCCTATCGCCCCCTAACGCTGCACCACTGCGGTCGTAGCGCGACAAACGTAGACGGAAGAGGACCACACAGGACAGGCGCTAATTTACCGGTTTTTTAATCACAGAAAAAACTTGCTTGGAAACTACTATACAAAGCAACCATGTCAATCACCCAGCCTGATAACACAAGAACCTACTATACATTCTACTAACCAATCAGAAGAAAAGAACACACATCAGTAGTTTCTTGTGTTATCAGGCTGTGTGATTACCGTGGTTGCTTTGTATGCTAGTTTACAAGCATTTTTTTTTTGCGAATAAAAAACCAGTAAATTAGCGCCTCTCCTGTGTGGCCGTTTTCTGTATACGTTTCTCGCGCTACGACCACAATGAATCCTCACCAACTAGACCACTTTGCAGTTTTGTTAAGCACTACTACGTTGATACTTGGACTCATTAACTAAATTAACAACTTAAGGCCGCAATCGGCCTTATTCATTTGGAAGACGTAGCTGAGTGCCTCGAGGCAGGACGTGAAGTTCGTTTTACTCATTTTCAGGGAACCAGTCATGCACGTCTGGATAGGATATACATGGAAGAATTAGCGGCATCCAAACGCAGTAGTTACGCAGTTGTACCTGTTTCCTTCTCGGACCATTGCCTCGTTCAGTGTAACGTTGGATTGAAGCAAAATGACAATAAATTTAATTGGGACTTATGAAAGTTAAACACGAGATTACTTCGTGATGACGATTTTAAAAACTACGTCATTGACAGCATTAACAATATTCATTTGACTGATGGCTGTAATATCGGCGAAAAATGGGAACTTTTAAAGCAACGCGTTAAAATGAAAGCCATCTCGAGATCTTGTACTTTAAACCACGAGGAAAAAATGAACGAAAATGAACTTAAAGGAACGCTCCAGGAATTGATAGCACTGGAAGTAAACAGCCTGGCACATTTAAAGACGATATACGAACCATAAAACAGAAAATTGAAATATTCGAACAGGAACGCTACCGAGGAGCACTCCTGCGTGCAAGAGCGGAGGCGTGGGCGGTGGACGAGACGCCCACTAAACGCGCGTTTGGTATCGAAAAAGCACACGCGCGTAGAAACCACATCGAAGTAATAGAGGAAAATAATATCGAACTAACTACTAACAGCACTATCTCAAACGCTGTTTTGCTTCTACAAATATCTCTTTGCTGCTGCACCAGTCGACGTAGAGCGTTTCAAAGATGCGTTCCTTGGGAGGATGCCACAGTTATCTCAAGAAACAAAAAAGAATTTAGAATTACCCATAACAGTTTCGGAAATTGAAAACGCTATAGATTGTCTCCCTCCTGGAAAGTCGCCTGGACCAGATGGTCTGGGCGCGACATGGTATAAGGCGTTTAAAAAAGAAATACCCTCAGTTTTACTAGCTGTCTTAGAGGAAGCTTACAAAGCCAAACATTGCCGCCGTCATTTGCGGCGACACAACAGTTCTCATTCCAAAGAGTGAGGAAAAAGCAAAGCTAAATTAGTTACGTCGTACAGACCCATATCACTAACACCGACTATAAAATACTCATGAAAGTACTTGCGGGGAGATTGCAGTCCGTTATTAAAGAAATAGTTGGTGAGCACCAGTCGTGCGGCATCAAGGGGTGTTCCATTTTAACGAACACACACACGATGCGCTTGTGTCCTTGAATGCAGTGACGCTTTTCATTCAGCTGTACCGATATTACAGCTTGATTTCGAAAAAGGCATTTGATTGTGTACCGCATGATGTCCTATTTACCATACTTGAGCTTTTAATGTTGGATCGGTAATTACAGAGGGAGTAGTCCTGGCGTACGAGAGATATACCACTACATTAATAATTAACAAGATGCCGGGAGCTCCTATAAAGCTCGAACGTTCTGTTCGCCAGGGCTGCCCAGCTAGCTCTCTCTTGTTTGCCCTTTACATCGAGAGTTTATGCTTGGCGATTGTGCACAATGAAAGCATTCGCGGTATTAGGCTACTGGAAGCCGTAGTGAAGGTTTTGGCGTATGCCGATGACGTGGCAGTATGTTGTACATCGAAAGAAGGTGTCCAAGAGACAATTGACGTTGTTAAGAAATTTGGCCAAATTACCGGAAGTCGAGTGAACTGGGGGAAGTGTCTGGGGCTATGGCATGGTGAGTGGTCATCGGTCCCAGATGCTTTTGCCAACATTCGGTGGTTTAGAAGTCCAGGAAAGTACCTAGGTATACCCCTTCAACACTATAAAAGCACCGATGACTACTGGACTGAACAGGTACAGTAAATGCGAGAAAAAGCAACACGGTAGAACGCCACTTGTCTCTCGATGTTTGCGAGAGCCACTGTATGTGATATGTTTTTATGAGCAAGTTATGGTATGTGATGCAAGTGCTAAGTTGTACACGAGTGAATTTGCAAAAGTTTCATAGAGTATTCGCTGTTTTTGTGTGGCGGTCAACTTGGGAAAGATGCAGCAGATCGAATCTGTTCAGACGAGTTAAAGCAGGGGACTTATCTTGTCGCATCTGTTTGTCCGGCAGCTAGTTAATCGCTGTCTCTTCTTTCGGGACGTGCGAGGTTCTTTTCTGTGAACAGTGTGCCAGCTACGCCTTTGTCGCGTGCTACCTAACTTTGTTGTTAGCACTGCAAAACATGCCTGGAGCCGCGCGAGGCTTTTTTAAGGAAGTTGTGGACAGCATCCATTTTCTGTCAGTGGGGTTCTCAAATGAATATCTCTTTACAGTCACTCGAAAGAAATTATATAATGACATATGTGATACGATTTTTCCAGTGCCTATGTATAGGTCAATAAACAGTGGAGGCGAAGGAAAAGATGTACTCAAACGAGTGAAGAAAATGCAAAGTCATTAAGGGGCAAAAACTTACTTTTTAAATTACATTCGGGTACTTTATCAGTCCGGACCTTCTTGGAAGAACGGGGTTTTTACATGCTGTGGGGTTCTCATTGATTTATCTGTAGAAAACCGGAGACAATAGATGACGTATTTTTGCACTCTTGGGAAGGGGTCTACTTCTGGGATGTTTTACAGAGAACGCTGAAGAAAGAG
>NC_051182.1:1606346-1672937 GCF_013339695.2 Rhipicephalus sanguineus | reverse complement strand
TGTTGCTACAACGATCAATGAACAGGGGTTCTCCTATCATGAAACCCCTTGCATAGGTCCGGCAAAAAATGGTAAGCTACCCACCCTGACTCATTCTAAAAAGACAGGGCGTGCAACAAGGACACAAGAAAGAAGTCAGGACCACCACAACGCCGACTAACAACTGAAGAGACGCACACGGCTGAAAAGAAAGAAGGCACGAAACTTATCTGCGCATGCCCATGCAACAGGCGAACCTATCAATCCGGCACGCGTGGCGGTCTACGTTGAAGATAACTGTTAAGGCATTTGATTTCATCTTTATGCAAGTTAATCGACGGTTGGCTCCACGCATGCGGTACCACTATTCTCGATATGCCATGCTTCTATCATCAGGCGCATTTCTTTATTTCTATGACGGTACAAACACTGCGCATTCATCGAATTTTGGCGTGCACTTACAATCTCGACAATGTAAAGATAGATTAGAAGGTGAGCCTCCTGTTAGCGATCTCTTATGTTCCAACAATCTCTGTTTATGCAACCGGCCCGTTTGTCCTACGTAGAAGCGACCGCAGCTGAAAGGGACCTTATACACCACACTCGTACGGCAATCAGTGAATTTGTTTGGAGTGTGTTTTACGAAACAAATATCGGTCCGCTTCTTGTCTTTTACTCGCTCATTCTTCCTCTGCACAGCGGCGCAAATCTTACCTAGCTTATTGGCAGCCGTGAAAACAACATTAACGCCGTATCTACTTCCTACTTTCTTTAGCCTGTGAGACACGCAATGAATGTACGGTATACCTACGACACGTTTCTTCTTATCGCTTTCTGCAACCATGCTCGACTTAACACAATAGACTTCTTAAACGTTCAGCGACCGTGGCCACTGCATCACGAGGATACCCTAACATCTAAAAGACGCGTAACCTGTGCGTTAAAGCTATCACTCATTTTGTGCTCACACGACTTGGTGAGGGCTGATTTAAGGCAAGACATGGCGATACCGTTTTTTTACAACCTTCGAGTGCTTCGACGAAAAATTTAACAGCGGTTTCGAAGATCTAGGAGAATACTGCCAGCACACGTGATTCTTCTGGAACGTTAAGGAAATGTCTAGAAATTGTATTCCATTATTCTGAGGTACCTCTTTAGTAAAGCGCAGCCCTCCTCATTTAATTCAAATTTTTCGCTCACCGAAGTTACCACCTTTTCAAAATCCTCACCACTACAAAAGATCAAGTAATCGTCCACATAACGAAAAACCTTAATAACCGAATTACCTAAGGCGCCTTCCAAAAGATTGTCAATCTTGCTAAGGTATAAATCACTAAGAACCGGAGCAACCTTAGAACCAATACATATCCCTGATTTCTGCACATACACGCCTTCCTTCCAACCTACAAGCGTCGACTTTAAATACATGGAAAGGATTTCTAGAAATGCCCCGGTAGAAACACCACATTATCGGTGAAAACCGTCTGGTGCTCTTGTTCGTTAATACATTCATTAACACAATTTAACAACTCCTCATGCGGTAAAGAATAATACAGGTCTTCAATATCCATACTAAAAGCCTTACAACAGCCGGGGTTCTCCTCGGAGAGGAACTGAACTAGTGCCTGAGAATTACGCATACGAAAAGGGTCTGAAAAACTCAAAGAGGTTAAGCAGTTCTGCAAATAACTAGATACAGCGACTTGCCAGGTGCCTTGCTCTGAAACAATTGCTCGAAATGGGATCTCGTTCTTATGTGTTTTGGCTGAAAAAAACAATTCTAAAGTAAGTGATTTAGCCTTCTTGACATTACAAGCTATTCTCTCAAGATTATGTCTTAACAAAAGGTCGACAGCACGTTGCCTGACTACCGATGGCTTAAGTTTTACCGTCCTAAAATTCTTTTCTATGGCTGTTAATGCTTTTTCTGAGAACAAACTGTCCGGCATATTACAAAATACCCTTCCTTATCTGAAATTACTGGCCTGAGTTTCTTTTCCACACAGTAATTAACCAAAGGCTGGACAGGATCAGAACACTTGAGATGCATATTAGAACCCTTGATGCTAGCAACGCAGTCTGAAATGCAGTGGGAACGCTCTTCTTCAGGAACAAGTCTAGTGATTGTACGCGGCAAACTTAAAACGTCTATTGGTTTCAGGTTCGGCTTAAAACAGTATTTAGGACCTAAGGCTAGGGTTTTACAGTGACTATCATCTAAGGCAGCTCCTCCAAGGACTAGCAAGTTATTTTGCGATGAAACAGTAGAAATAATCTTCCTCTTACATGGTTGAAGTTCTCGAAGTTTTACCCTCCATATGAATTTTGTTTCACTAGACTTGTTCCTGAAGAAGAGCGTTCCCACTGCATTTCAGACTGCGTTGCTAGCATCAAGGGTTCTAATATGCATCTCAAGTGTTCTGATCCTGTCCAGCCTTTGGTTAATTACTGTGTGGAAAAGAAACTCAGGCCAGTAATTTCAGATAAGGAAGGGTATTTTGTAATTATGCCGGACAGTTTGTTCTCAGAAAAAGCATTAACAGCCATAGAAAAGAAATTTAGGACGGTAAAACTTAAGCCATCGGTAGTCAGGCAACGTGCTGTCGACCTTTTGTTAAGACATAATCTTGAGAGAATAGCTTGTAATGTCAAGAAGGCTAAATCACTTACTTTAGAATTGTTTTTTTCAGCCAAAACACATAAGAACGAGATCCCATTTCGAGCAATCGTTTCAGAGCAAGGCACCTGGCAAGTCGCTGTATCTAGTTATTTGCAGAACTGCTTAACCTCTTTGAGTTTTTCAGACCCTTTTCGTATGCGTAATTCTCAGGCACTAGTTCAGTTCCTCTCCGAGGAGAACCCCGGCTGTTGTAAGGCTTTTAGTATGGATATTGAAGACCTGTATTATTCTTTACCGCATGAGGAGTTGTTAAATTGTGTTAATGAATGTATTAACGAACAAGAGCACCAGACGGTTTTCACCGATAAATGTGGTGTTTCTACCGGGGCATTTCTAGAAATCCTTTCCATGTATTTAAAGTCGACGCTTGTAGGTTGGAAGGAAGGCGTGTATGTGCAGAAATCAGGGATATGTATTGGTTCTAAGGTTGCTCCGGTTCTTAGTGATTTATACCTTAGCAAGATTGACAATCTTTTGGAAGGCGCCTTAGGTAATTCGGTTATTAAGGTTTTTCGTTATGTGGACGATTACTTGATCTTTTGTAGTGGTGAGGATTTTGAAAAGGTGGTAACTTCGGTGAGCGAAAAATTTGAATTAAATGGAGGAGGGCTGCGCTTTACTAAAGAGGTACCTCAGAATAATGGAATACAATTTCTAGACATTTCCTTAACGTTCCAGAAGAATCACGTGTGCTGGCAGTATTCTCCTAGATCTTCGAAACCGCTGTTAAATTTTTCGTCGAAGCACTCGAAGGTTGTAAAAAACGGTATCGCCATGTCTTGCCTTAAATCAGCCCTCACCAAGTCGTGTGAGCACAAAATGAGTCATAGCTTTAACGCACAGGTTACGCGTCTTTTAGATGTAGGGTATCCTCGTGATGCAGTGGCCACGGTCGCTGAACGTTTAAAGAAGTCTATTGTGTTAAGTCCGAGCATGGTTGCAGAAAGCGATAAGAAGAAACGTGTCGTAGGTATACCGTACATTCATTGCGTGTCTCACAGGCTAAAGAAAGTAGGAAGTAGATACGGCGTTAATGTTGTTTTCACGGCTGCCAATAAGCTAGGTAAGATTTGCGCCGCTGTGCAGAGGAAGAATGAGCGAGTAAAAGACAAGAAGCGGACCGATATTTGTTTCGTAAAACACACCAACAAATTCACTGATTGCCGTACGAGTGTGGTGTATAAGGTCCCTTTCAGCTGCGGTCGCTTCTACGTAGGACAAACGGGCCGGTGCATAAACCAGAGATTGTTGGAACATAAGAGATCGCTAACAGGTATCTTTACATTGTCGAGATTGTAAGTGCACGCCAAAATTCGATGAATGCGCAGTGTTGTACCGTCATAGAAATGAAGAAACGCGCCTGATGATAGAAGCATGGCATATCGAGAATAGTGGTAACGCATGCGTGAGCCAACCGTCGATTAACTTGCATAAAGATGAAATCAAATGCCTTAACAGTTATCTTCAACGTAGACCGCCACGCGTGCCGGATTGATAGGTTCGCCTGTTGCATGGGCATGCGCAGATAAGTTTTCGTGCCTTCTTTCTTTTCAGCCGTTGTGCGTCTCTTCAGTTGTTAGTCGGCGTTTGTGGTGTCCTGACTTCTTTCTTGTGTCCTTGTTTGCACGCCCTGTCTTTTTAGAATGAATACTTACCAACTAGCTCAGCTCTCTGTTATTCTAAGCTTCACCCTGACTCGCTCATGAAATATATTTTGCCCTTGGGGCTCACTCGAACTCAGACTTACAAAAATTTTCCTCAGGCGGATTCACTTGGACTCGGGCTCACTAAAACTCACCAATGTATTACACACCTGGACTCGCAGCTCGATCTGAATCTGAGTGAGTCGACCCATAAGCGAGTTTGCCGACCTATGCCCCCTTGTCACAAGCCATGCTGATGAAATACTTCGACCAGGTTGTAAAATATGGCGCTTCACACTAAGCACAAGTGAGAGCTCAACTGTGAATGGCACATTGTGCCATTGACAGCCAAAGTGGTAACCTGAAAAAGCTGTTTGAATCAGGACAGCAACATGCGGTAGCTTTAGTGCAACAAGAATCGTGCTTGTAAATGAAGTGAACAATATGGGTGGTGTCAGAATTGAAATTTTATTACAAGTATCACGAGCAGTGCACATAAAAAGCAAAATAAATACATATCCCTTCAATTTAATGCCAAGGAAAAGAATATAAAAGTACCTTCCTTTTATAATATACAAATGGAGTTATTACAAAGTTCCTGCTGCTCCTCTGCAGCAACACACACATCTCGCAGCACGAAAGTCATTGTATTACATGAAAACAAGGCACAGTCGAACCGGTATTAATGGAACTCGCTAAACAAATGCAAGTTCTTGGTTTCTGATATCTCTTCCTCTATTATTGATTTCTGTTTGTACCCCATCCTGTAGTCTAAACACTTCTAAGCAACAGAACACGTATTCGTAAACTATTTTTTGGTCTTGGAATATTTCAAAATTCTTGTGCAACCTAGACCATTCACAAACGCTTTTCTTTTTTTCTAGGATGTGTAAAAATCGATAGCAAACGTACAGTGTGCCACAATATTCTACACGTATACACTATAAACATAAAGATACACTACAGTGCACTAGGTGCATATACTACAAAATAAATCTACTGTACAACTAGTCTTTACAAATCACCGTGCAGGTGGCTTCCGCTGCAATGAGGGCCCGGGCGAGGGTACCAACGCCTTGCAGTTCGTGGACCACGTCACCGAGAAGCTGAACCTGGCGCAGCTTTCCAATGATGCCTGGCCCTGCCGCCTGGTGTTTGCGGCTAGTAGCTCCAGCGCCTTGGCCTGCCGGTTGCCCACATCTCGCAGCTGCGGCATGAGCTGGAAACCAAGAAATGTGTTGCCATTATCATCTATAAATTTCCTGCTACCGACTCTTCGCTGGAAGCTTCTGTTCGTGAAGAGTTTCAGTGTGTGCAACAATTTCCTCTCTGTTGAAAATCCACTGACCCAACGGCATCCATGAATGGTGCTTGGTTCACCGCACAACCACGCACTTCGTTTGGACAGACCAAAGCGGTGCCGGAATTCATTTTCGCTCATCTCATCAAACGCATCTCACACCTCTAACCACCTCTGCATGAGAAGCAACCAAACAGCCCTTTTCAGGGCTACACAATCGTTTGCCCGGCTTTACGCGATGACTGACACAATCTCCTTCCGAAACCCTAGCTGCTGCAGTATGCAAAACATACAGCAAGCAGGTGTAACACAGATGCAAACATGTGCATTTGTGTATGATGGCTATGTGTAGAAGTTATATAACGAGCTTGCTTTTTGAACAGTATATTTAGCAATAGCACATTTTCAGTTTCACTTTTGAAGCAATTGACAAAATAGGGAAACATTTCAAGATGTTGAACATTTTTGCAATGCAACCTTTTTGCTACATTTAACCATAACTGCAAGGCAGGACACCTGTTTATTTCATCTGACAGTTATGCATACAACTAGCTCCTGCAACCGTTTGCCAATTTTTTTTTGTGCAGCTTTTTGTCTTTATGCCCACAGATGTCATCTCTTCACAAACATATGCCTGCACGCATGAGCATCACCTGTGAGCATGTAACACCATCTACAGTTAATCAAAAACATCAGTGAAACTTACGTGTTGGGGCACGGGGAAGATCCTGGGCCACATCCTCTTCAGCCACACCATTAGCAGCTGGAGCAGGGCTCACCTGTTATAGTAAGAAGTTTCTTGATTGACACACTGAGTGCAATAAGAAGTATGGAGTGGAAGTGGACAATAGCAATGTTTTTTTAGAATGTTTCAACAGCGGCATGCTATGACACACAGACTTCGGAGAGAGGGGTGGAGGGAGGCAAGCCTACTGGCTACGCACGTAACTCGACTCGAGGGTCTGAGAAATGGGTTGGAACACGTAGGGTTCTCTAATGAGCTTCGAAATATAGTTCGCGGCTGTTCTTTCGTCATCACCGCAAATGTGGCTGTTTTGCTTTCTGTTCTGAGCGGCGCAACGTGTTAGCACCTCAGCCAACGCGGCGGCCGGGTGATTCACTCGATATTGTTTGAAAAAGTAAAACTGACAGCGCGTAATGGCTCGAAGCAAATGAGCACACTAATTCGCAGCATACAAGTAACAATGATATTCTAAGCCAGTGCTTACCGATTCAGATCGCCCGAACTTTGGGCCTCGCGTACTGTCGACCCGCGCGGTCCCTGCCAAGCACGACGCGGCCGCGGTAACCCGTAATCTGGCCGCCTCCGGTGCCGCTGTAAAGCACAAGCGGGACGTGTAAGATGACCGACCACAATACAATTGTGCTCGCACTCACCTCTGCTGCTCTCGGAGTTTGGCAAGGCTGTGGTGTTACGCGCAGGGACTTCGTTCAAAAGCGCTACCAGCTCCTGCCACATGTCGTCCCGGTCTTCCCTCGTGAACGACGGCTCCAGCGGGCACGACAGCGTCGCGATCTGTGGGTGCTCTTTCACAAAAGCCAGCAGAAGCTCCTTTTGACGATCCGACACCCGAGAACCAACGCAGACGTTGCGATGGGACGACATTTTGAAACTGCGTCAGCCGCTACTTTTCTCTTTCTTTTTTCGCGTGCGCGACACCATCTAGCGACGACGTCGAAAAAAAAACTAACATTACTAAATATCATTACTCAAAGCTGTTGCCGTTTGAAAGAGTGTTTGAGCTTGAGAAGCAAACACAATAATTTTCTGTAAAGTAATTATATTTATTAAAAGGCGAGAAACGCTTCACGGTCCCCGTGCCGACGTCACAGGATGCGCGTCTACTTCCGGAAAGCTCTCCGCTTCACGATTGGCTGTTCTCTTCCTCTCGGCGGTTCTAGGCGGGAGAGCTGCGCCTCCTCGCACTTTTGTGACGTAGGCACCGCAGAACGAACGCGAACGAACAAAGATCTCCGATCGCCCCCTAAATTTCGGCCTCTGGGTGGTTTAGGGGCCCTTTAAAGGGCGCCTAAACCACCAACAGACGGTCGCGCGATCCTCTCCGTGGCTTTCCTCCATCGACAACAGCCGTCATGACGTCACCTGTATGATTAGGTGACGTCGCGTGCAACAGACGCTGTCAGTGGGCGTACAAGAGCTTGTTTTCTGCTAGCAGATGCGCGCGCTTCTTGCGTTTCCACCTCAGACACTGAGGACGAGCATTTAGAGAGGTAGACAGACTAGCCGACGAACGCAGCCGAGCGAAGGAAAGAGCGAAACGAACCAACGCGTGCAACTGCGCAAGCGTTCGCTGTAGACTCGTGCACAACTGCAACGCCACAACAGAATTTCGACCTCTAGGTGGTTTAGGGGCGCTTTAAGGCAGAACCACAATACAGAAGGAAAAGACATACAAGACCACACTTGTCCTTAAGCTTCCGTCTTTTACAATACCTTAAAGATGAACCTTAACCAATTCACCCATGTCTAACATCCTTATGCGTTCTCTGTGCTCTACTTTTGCAGCGAAAATGACAGCGCGAGGGTGCCCAGTGCTGAAAAATGTTACTCTTTAACATGCACGAGCTGACAAACGTTCCTTATTAAGGTGAAAGCGTTAGGTGCCTCATTTAACGCGAAAAGCGACCGCAAGAGTCATTATGAACGGGTTGCAAAAACAAGGCAGCAGCCCAGCACAGGCAAAATTCATGCACAATGGCGGTGCGTTCCGTCCTAGCTATAACTGTTACGCGCAGTATAGCGTTTCACGTGGACATATCCGGAATAGAGGGCAGACGCGGCGCACGCGAATGAGGCGCGCGTCGCGTCTCCGTTCCAGCCCGGCCATGGCCGAACCACTGACCTCCATAAAAAGTCTGGACGACGCATCCCCGCTCTCCGAAGCGGGCTCTTGTGAAGCCACCGGAAGGTCCCTTGTTTGTCCCGGAAGCTCACGTCTTCTGCGCGTCTTAGGCGCGCAATTCAAATATTCTCGGGTGGCAGCTGTCGTTATGATCGCATTTCTTTGCGTTTTTTATAATATAACTTGCTCGCGGTCATCCCAGCAAGACAATAGAGCGTGCGGCAACAACAGATGCAAATAAATTTTGGTTGAACGCACCTTTTCAAGATGAAAAGATGCGCACACCAAAATGTCGTGCTTTCCGATGTGCGCCTTTCTGACAGAGACATTGACGCTTATTCTGTAATGCTGCGAATCTTCTTTTTTTTTTCAACATGCGCAGTCATTACCTGCTTACGATGACTAACTTTATCCATTGCTCCTATTTCTCTTGCGGTGCAGTGTGTGCCTTTTCATGATTTTGTAGTGTGTAAAAGTTTCAGAAATGCCTCCCTGGCACTGAGTAAGTGCAGATGCCTATGTAAAAGAAGGAAAAATAAGCGGCGAGTCGCTTTACCAGATGTAGAGAGCAAAAGGTGCTTGCATTTTCGGGGCCCTCATTAGAATTACAGCGCAAGAACACATTAAGCGGTAAAGTGTTCATCGGAAAAGCAACATACCATATAAACTTCATTCTATAGATCCGAGGTGAGCTAGTTGAGTGTGCGAATAGCGGCTTTTAGATTGTCACATTGCTGGCATTATTTCTCACTTTGTGGATTACAACGGACTTGCCGAGAACATTTACAGTAAAGTTTTTTTAACATTCCAAAACATTTAGTTCTAATTTATGACGACTGATACAGTTATATCCATCTATGACAGCCTTAAGCATTGACCAAACTAGAATTGGAAAAGGAACTGGTTGAGCTAGTGATGCATAATAACGACTAATTTAAAGCCTGAGCACCAAATTTGCCCATATGTAAGATTAAGCACTTTCGGTGCCCAGTTACAGTAACTGTTAACTTTGTGCTGATTTGATATGCGTATCAGTTAAGCATTCTAAGTATGCTGCACATGCCCAAGAAACCGGGGGAAAAATCAGACAAGATAACAGTGTTTATTATTTGTGTGCCAGCCTTGTGTGGTCGACAGGCATGAATTCTCTTGCACCAAGCTTGTGCTCGTACAGAATGGGTGTGCCGCTGTGTAGCTTCTTTGTGTTTTTCGAAGTCCTTTCGAAAATGAAATTACCAATTTTCTACTGGTGATTGAAGAGAATCAGTTTCGTGAATTGCCTTCGGATGTACGAACCAGTAATTTTGGCCGTCGTTGTCTTCGCCATATGATGCATCCTGATCTTAATGTATGATGATATCACGAACTTAAGAAGACGCACAAAGTGGTTCGACTCAACAGATGATTCAATCATGTGCTCATGTAACTCCGGGTATATTTGGTGAAGCTTTCCTGAAAGCGCTCTCATAACTGCAACCATCAAAATCTCAGAAAGATTCCCCTTCTTTTGAAGCGTGGTTCCACGAAGCTTATCTTCCAGCCGGATCATCTTCTCTGTAGCCTGACATATGTATATTGTTGACGATGATGGCACCTGCAGTCCGCCGCGGCTTTTGCGCTTAAGGAAGGCCGAAGGACTGCTGTCTGACACTGTCGCCGAATAGCACGTCGCACAGGGGATCCGCTTCCGCACCATCAGGCAAACAAACCCGGCAATATAGCCACTGACATTCCCAACGTAAGGTGAAAGCGAAGGGAGGCGCTCCGCCTCGATTTCGAGGTCACTTTCTTGGGAGCACTCATTAACATGCAGGGGATATCCGCTACCGTTTTGCTTTGACACGGTCATGTCCACCTCATCATAAGCACCTGTCGCACTGCTCACATACAAGATTCGGGTGTCATCAAGAGCAGTACAATTTCCTCGCCCTCCTTTCACCTCATTGTGCACGATGAGGCGTTTGTACGCTGCCATAAACTGCCTGACTGTGGGGTTGTTGTTCCATCCTCCTTTGGAGCGTATGGCGCAGAAGAAGAGCTCTATGTGGTCTTGCGAGAATTTGTACGTTAGTAAATAACGTAATGTGGGAGCTTCGCCGAACAACAGGGAAGATGCCACACGGATGGTGCTTTCAATAGTAACAAGGAAACCAAGAAAAGCAGTCTTTCGTTGGGTCCTGAAAATTGGTGTACCTGTTGGGCCGGTGAGACCTCTGATATACTCTTTGGCCACCTCCAAAAATGTCATCCATATACCTTTGCTACCAGGCCTGAGGGGTGCCTTAAATCCCTTTGCCAAAGGGTTGTGTGAATTAAGGCAGTCAAAAAGCTGGTCGAAGAGTCTAATAAATTTTACAGTTGCTTCGGATCCCTTAAATTGAGGGAGCTTCAGGTCATCGCGGCAGAAGTCAATGGCATCAGCTACGCTAGAACTCAACGTTTGGGCAGCCAGATTTACTTTCATTTTCTGCTTCTGCCATTCAATGTGTGAGGCGCGCAGCTTATTTGCAGCATGCAAGCCTTCATTCTCTTGTAGGTGGTGTAGCTCTCGCACGTACTGCCACAGTATACATGACCTCGACGTATCCTTGAGACAGCCAAGTGAAGCAAGGGCATTGCGCACAAGCTTAAGCATGTGACATGCGTCGAAAAAGCAGTACACGTTTTCTTTTGTGACAGGGTGTTCAAATGATGTCACCAGCGCACGATTATTCACCAAAGAAGCCCCTAGCTCATTAAACATTGCAAAGTTGCAACTGAGCCCATCACAGGTAAGTGACATTACACGAACGCCTGCATCGTACAATTTTGTCAAACATAGTTTTACAACGTTCGCTCTCTCTTTTCCATTCATGCCATTGATGAGGAAATAGCCGCAGGGAATTTTCCAATGAGAATCAAGAGAGACAAGCATGAAAACATTGCTTCAGTTGCGACATCATTGCTGTCATCGTCCATCTCATTTCCGATATCCACATAACCTCTGAACTTCTGGCCGTCCCACTCTACATGTTTTCTGATGGCCATCTCATCTACTGTGAGACTGCATACAAGCTCTTTTTGGTTCTTTCTGGCTTCAGTGGCCATCGCGCGAATGGCGTTTATGGCTTCACCAGTAAAACCGGGTTCCCCATTTAGAGAGCTATACCACTTGGTTATTGTGGATGGGTGCGGCAAAGCACAGTCAAAAGTTTCTCTCACGTAATTGTATGCTTTCGTTGAATAAAACTGCAATGTCAAAGCAAACATGCGCAGTGTCGATGAGTACTTGTCCCGGCTTGGCCTGGCAGGTTCATCACTTTCATTTGATTGTTTTAAGAGGCGTTGCGTAACTTCCAGGGGCACTCCTGAAAAGCACTTCTCAAGCATGGTGCAAGCATCCTCCGAAACAAGACGCTTGTTCTTTAGGTGGTCGACAATTTCACTTAGTGATGTGACCTTGGTATTCAGCCGACGCTCTCGCTGCTGGCTAATCTTCAGTTTCTTCTTCATTCCTTCTACGGTGTCTGTGCTTCTATCAAGCCTTCTTTTCAGAGTCTTCGGAGTGTCCAAGACGGCGTAGTCGTGGCGAAATACCTGAAAATAGTAAATATTATGAGCTCACAAACAATCAAGTACGCATTTTAAGAATTATAATAAACTACTAAATCTTCAAAAGTTATCGGCTCAAAAGTTTTTCTCACGTAACAATATACGTATTAGACAGATATATATCAAGACAACTCTAATTTTTCCTTTCCGAAGTTTTGTCAACACCAATCGTAAAGCTTGATGATTGTTTACAACTTCACAACTGTGTTTGCTTCATATTGGGATGGTGCAATAATAAGAGCTTTACCTTGCCTGACGCCTCAAGAGAAGGTGCCGCTGGGCTGCTTGGTGGCTGGTTTTCCGAAGTGAAGTCAGGGGTGTGGCCTCTCTCCTTGGGCGGTTCCTTTTCCGGAGCTTTCTAAAAAGGACAGGTTTGCATTAGGAATGGGGACTACCACTCGTCTTGACATAAATTTCTAAAGTATTAACAGCGGAGCTAGTGTTTGGTCTAGCTAGGTTTTACTAGAAATGTCAAACGTTTGCTATATATGCCAAGTTTTTGCTATTAGTACTACCAAGTATGGCTAGATTTGAAAATTCTTCTCTGGTTTCGGTCACTTCGCCACAAAATGCACGCGTTACGTGATTCAGGCGGGAACATGTAATGTGAGCAATTACGTGATTTTTACTCACGTTACCATATTTTCCATGGTGTTACGTGATTTTTAGTCCCGTGACTAGTCGTAACGTGATGTTACGTGATTTCCAATCCCCATCGCCCATCATAGTTATTGTATCCCACGCTGGAAACATTGGCGCACGCATTGTGGGAGCGAAGCAGAATGTGAAGAGGACGAAGCGAGCGCGTACCGGTTCATGAAGATGATAATACCTGTTTGCACTGCCCGGCGAAACGAAAAGCTTAAAGTGCTCCGCTCTTAAAACATTTACTTTCCACGTAGGTGTAATGCGTGCACAAATGAACCGTTCAGCTGATGTATAACACCAGTCATGTCCACTAATGAGGAAGCGAACATCGAGCTACAGTAGATATGCAGACACTTCTTGGTAATATGATGTCTACTTTGTGTTCAAATCCTGCATTCTCCAAGACAAATGTTCGAAATAGTGTATTATTAGACACGATACTACACCATTCCAGACGCCGACGAACGCTACACGAAAGATGACAGACGCCGTGCCGACACCGTCCGAACACGGCGGAGTGCTGCAACGTACACCTAGTGCGTACAACAAACCCTACGATTACGCATCACTTTAGGAGCCGACGAACGCTACACGAAAGATGACAGACGCCGTGCCGACACCGTCCGAATACGGCGGAGTGCTGCAACGTACACCTAGTGCGTACAACAAACCCTACGATTACGCATCACTTTAGGAGCCGACGAACGCTACACGAAAGATGACAGACGCCGTGCCGACACCGTCCGAATACGGCGGAGTGCTGCAACGTGCAGCTCGTGCGTACAACAAACCCTACGATTACGCATCACTTTAGGAGCCGACGAACGCTACACGAAAGATGACAGACGCCGTGCCGACACCGTCCGAGTACGGCGGAGTGCTGCAACGTACAGCTCGTGCGTACAACAAACCCTACGATTACGCATCACTTTAGGAGCCGACGAACGCTACACGAAAGATGACAGACGCCGTGCCGACACCGTCCGAATACGGCGGAGTGCTGCAACGTACAGCTCGTGCGTACAAAAAACCCTACAATTACGCATCACTTTAGGAGCTGACGAACGCTACACGAAAGATGGCAGACGCCGTGCCGACACCGTCCGAATACGGCGGAGTGCTGCAACGTACAGCTCGTGCGTACAAAAAACCCTACGACTGCGCATCACTTTAAACGCCAACGAACGCTACACGAAAGATGACAGACGCCGTGCCGACACCGTCCGAATACGGCGGAGTGCTGCAACGTACAGCTCGTGCGTACAAAAAACCCTACGACTGCGCATCACTTTAAACGCCAACGAACGCTACACGAAAGGTGACAGACGCCGTGCCGACACTATCTGAATACAGCGGAGTGCTGAAACGTACAACAAACCTTACAATTACGCATCACTAAGACAACACTGAAAGAAGATTCTCTATATAGTTTCCTTTTTACTGAAAAGGTAGCAATGAGTGCAATGGTAGCCAGGAGCGCAAACGTTTACCTTTTGCAAGTGCTCTGGGAAAGAAAACAGCGTTGGGATGGCATCGTTGCGAAGACGAGTTCTTGAACCCGAGCGGTTGAAACATGACTCGGCAAAATGGTCGCTGCAAAGTCTGCTTCCTGGAGACGGCGTCCAGTTGTCCCTCTTTAAGTTAATGACCCACTTCTCGTATATTTGCGGCTTCGAGCGTGGGAAACTGCGTGACAAAAACCATACACCTTCAGCACACCTCACGAGCGAATAAATACCACGATTTCCTCGCAAAATGTGTAAAAAGTAATACAATTTTGAGGTACTTACGCGTGAAATGTCTTCCCCGACGACTTTTCTGGTCGATTGGTGCAGTGTACCGCTCTACAGGCAGGTATTTTGTTAAAAAAGAATAGGAAAGCTCTCGCGCTGGCAGCAATTGACTGGTCATGGCGGTGGCTTCCGGGACAAAAACGGCGGCTTCCGGTGGCTTCACGCCCGCGCGCTCGATGCGCCATCCAGCTCCCCCTAGTGGAGATCAGTGTTCCCATACCCCTCTCCCCTCCCCCTTTCCACTCTTCCTCTGAAACGCGGGCTAGACATGCCGAAATTCTCTCCTGCGCAACGCCGCGATGAGCTCGAGCGCATGCGCGTCCCCTCCCCTTCTCTCTCTTCTACGCTGCCCCCCTCTCGCCCGCCTGTCGACCGCGTTCCCCGCTCGCCCTGTGAGAGTTAACGGCCAGGCTAGATGGAAGACAGATACGACGCGCGTAGCGTCCCTCTTCGCGTTCCACGACGCGAGGTCGGTAGCACGCACAACGAACGCCAACGGAACGCGATCGTGCAAGTGCTCCGGCTTCGCATCGCCTCATGGTCCCCTTTAGCGGGAGATGGTGTAATTTTTTTTTATAAAAGCAACCAAACTTTTATCATGCGCATGCCCAGCGAGTTTTTGTATCTTGCCTCAGATTTTTGCAAGGCCATCCTTTGTGCATATATGTGACGGAAACATCTGGAAATAAAGCAGTTGTTAGTCTGCGCTCTGCGTTTGTGCTGTATTCAGTCAGTTTCTGTACGTTAAAAAAGCACGATTACCCTCAAGATGTATAACCAAGCTTAGCCCCTATAGCTGCTTTTATTGCGATAATCACTCGCCGGTAAATTTTTGGCAATTCTAATTTACGCGATAAACTCCCGATTTTAAAAGGGCATTTTCAACATTCAAAGGGCATTTTCAAAGCTGAGAATCACCAATCGAAAAGGAGCGCACCTCCACCAGCGGCAGCAACAACGTAAAATAAGCTTGAAGGTTGAAATATGGACAAACATAGGCGTTTTTTAAATGCGAAGCATTTCTTAGCGAACCTCTGGCACTTTGAGCGTTTCTATCGACGTATCTATCTATCATCTATCTAGCCGCCTATGTCTGGGTGCTCTCATGATGGCCTCCTTAACTTGGTGTAGACCAAAATTTGCATGGGAGGGTAAGAAGATTTGACGAATATGATTGCCGGGTCATGACATGAATAACGTTAAAATCCTGTCGCGTACGTCGTCAAACCCTTTCCACTAGACACGTGTGGCACATACCCGTTTACAACGGGCCGCGGTGTACGGGTATGCGCCACAAGTGATTGACAGTTTATACCTGCCCCCAGGAACGGCGAGAACAGACATTGGTAACTTAAATGCTAGAGCGTTAAGGAAAACCAACATCGGCAGCGTTGACTCAACGAATGGAAACAATGAAAATTAGGATCCCAGCAGGAATCGAACCCAAGCATTCAGCATGGCAATCAGGTATTCTACCACTGAGCTACGCCGGGTCTATAAACTGGTTTGGAAAAACAGCCTACGCAGGCGTAATAGCGGTGCAACGTCAGTTGTGGTTGTGGTGCTAGCTATCTAATTTGTAGTAGGATTGATAGGCGGGCGAGTTGGAACTTATCCATCTTTGCGCAGCGCACGAAATTGGCCCCGTCCCCTTCTCTTGTGTCCTTGTCAATTTCGTGCGCTGCGCAAAGATGGCTATCTAATTTCACAAGAAAGCAATAAACACTACATGATACTCCTACGATGTGTTCTCCTACGATACAGGCGCCATATCAGATTAACGTCTGTAGTTCCAGTGTTGGCTCCGCTTTCATAGCAGTATAATAAACATAACGTTTGTATTCCTATGATTCAGCAAGCTATATTGAAGCATTGCTCGACCCCGGAGGAATAGATTAACGAAAGTTACTATGATATCCACATCACCGCACGGTAAAGTGCACTTCGTCCACCAGAACGACGTAGTGTCCTCTTCATTTCTTACGAGGCTGGGCGATGGCCTCATGCTAACCGAGGATGATGCCAGATTGATTGACAGACGCTTTGTAGACACGGCTACATAGGCCACATACGCCCAGGTAGTCTACGAATACGACAAACACCACTCACTGATGGTCTACGTAGCACTATTCAGGCCTACAAGCCTCGATGGCCTATACCTCACCAACGCGAAGGGTGGCTTCAGGTTCCGACATGTCGCCGCCTCTGTCGACAGACAATGTGTCGACGAAATGCCCGAGGCATCCACGAATTCCAACACCTCTACTATACCACATACTTCACTACACATGGACCCCTCGTCACTACGATCACGACCGGATCTTATAACAGGTCATGACCAGCTGCTGGTGCTCACTGATCACGGTGATGATGCCCTTGTTCAAGAACTGTCAATAACTTCTTGCACACATGCATACAGGTTCGTGAAACGGGCATGCGTTCTCGGGACACGTATAAGCACTACATATCAGCTTAGCGCTTCTGGTGTTGGTAATACCCACGTTGCCATTGGCAGCGTTACCCAACCGTAAACAACTGGTTATATAACACATATGCTGGTCTTCAACCTATATATGTGTGCGTATAAAATTTACACAAATATTTAGTGTCATTTTGTAACGTGTCGCTCGGTAAAAAAAGTTACGCCACTGTCACCTACCCGCCGCATGCTTCGCATAACATCGACTCCCACGGTACGTGTGATCTGCCGAACTTTTATTCAAGTATTTGTGCTTGTATGTATAAGTGTTCGTGCGTTCAAACCTTCCAGACGTCTAAAATACACTTAGTGTGTTCGCATGTTTTCGTGTTGAGATATAATTTCATCTAAGATTTCGGAGTATTGAGAATGATAATAATAGGTCCTTTTATTTTTCATCAAGATGAGGGAGGCTGGGAGAAAAAGCTGAGAAGCAGCTTGACTCATAGGCGAGCGTAGGGGTTCCCCTTCAGGGGAGCGAAGGTTCGTCGCAGCGCCCCCCCCCCTCCCAATTATGTCAACGTATGGCGCCGACATTGCGCCCCCCCCCCCCCGTGTCGGAGCACCCCCCCCCGCTCCCTATTATGTCAACGTGTGGGGCTGACTTTGCGCCCCCCCTCTTAGGTGAATAGTAGGGGCGGCCACCTCCCTGTGCGCACGCCTATGGCTTGACTAGCTCCTGCCCCCCCCCCCCTGCAGTACACTTTGGGGAGTTTACAGCAGTGCACATCAACAGCCCTATTAAGGGGATAAATGAACAGGAAGTGAGAAAAAAATTATAGCATGGAGGCACAGGATTATCAGCAACAATGCAGCGCATTTTCATTGCAAATAAAATTAATAATACATAGGAGGGTGATTCCACGTAAGATCGAACAAACGATCGCTGGTCGACCTCCTAAATTTATTTCAAAACATTATATATTATTGCCTCATGAGTGGAAAGACGAAATGCGCAATTTGGTTTGCCGGCAAAAATTTTTTCGAAGCACAGGAAATCAATAATGACGAAGAGGTGGAGTGGAGCGCTCATCCGCTCTGCTGTTCTGGCCAACTTTCGTTATGAATTGCACAAAATATATTATTGTTAGGTAGCACAAATTTCTTTAACTAAATATATGCATGTTTTTGCTTCTGCTCAGGTATTTTTTAAATGCGAAGCATTTCTTAGCGAACCTCTGGCACTTTGAGCGTTTCTATCTACGTATCTATCTATCTATCTATCTATCTATCTATCTAGCCGCCTATGTCTGGGTGCTCTCATGATCGCCTCCTTAACTTGGTGTAGATCAAAATTTGCATGGGAGGGTAAGAAGATTTGACGAACCAGATTGCCGGGTCATGACATGAATAACGTTAAAATCCTGTCGCGTACGTCGTGAAACCCTTTCCACTAGACACGTGTGGCACATACCCGTTTACCACGGGCCGCGGTGTACGGGTATGCGCCACAGGTGATTGACAGTTTATATCTACCCAGGAACGGCGAGAACAGACATTGGTAACTTAAATGCTAGAGCGTTAAGGAGAACCAACATCGGCAGCGTTGACTCAACGAATGGAAACAATGAAAATTAGGATCCCAGCAGGAATCGAACCCAAGCATTGTGCATGGCAATCAGGTATTCTACCACTGAGCTACGCCGGGTCTATAAACTGGTTTGGAAAAATAGCCTACGCAGGCGTAATAGCGGTGCAACGTCAATTGTGGTTGTGGTGCGACGCGAAAACGAGCTCTCACTGCGCCGTCTCTTACAACCAGCATCTCGGGTGCGCGCGTGCCTGCTCGGTAGCCCCGCGCTCGTGGCCGCTGCAGTGACCAAACAATTTCAAAATTAACATCTTCAGTGCCGGCAACACCTTTTTCTGTACTGCTGGCCTTTTAATAAAAAAGAAATTCAATCCTGCCTGCATTTTATACACTTCCTGGGCAAGAAGTCGGAACTGCCAATCCTTACCTAAGGGTCTCATTGGAGGGGCCGTAACTACCAGTGAAACGACATTACGCAACATGTTTTCAATGATTGTGAAAGCTGACGTGGAGGACAATAAGTGGACAAAGTTTAAGAAATATAAAAAATGGTTTTTTTTTTGTCGTCAGAAGTTTCTATTGTTCGGAGTTTTCATGATATTAGCCCGATCGTATCTCTTTGCTGAAAAGCTATGTAAATATAACATTCGGCAGTTTGGTAGATAAGTACGCGAAGAACTTAATGCATAAGTTTTGTCGCTGTGCTACAAGGATTTTTTGAGATAAAGACCTTCAATGTAAAGAAAATAACGTTTCCTGGGCCAATTTTGAGGTTTTTTATAAAAACATCTACACTACACATAAAAACTAAAAATACCTGAGGAGAAGCAAGAACATGCATATATTTAGTTAAAGAAATTTCTGCTGCCTTACATTATTATATTTTGTGCAATGCATAACGAAAGTTGGCCAAAACAGCAGAGCGGATGAGCGCTCCACTCCACCTCTTCGTCATTATTGATTTCCGGTGCTTCGAAAAAATTTTGCTGGCAAAACAAATTGCGGATCTCTTCTTTGCACTCATCAGGCAATAATATATAAAATTTTGAAATAAATTTAAGAGGTCGACCAGCCATTGTTTGTTCGATCTTACGTGGAATCACCCAGCAACAACTTACAATGCAAAATTTAACACCGAATTTCGAAGAATTGGAGGTGTACGTGAAATAACGTCCGATAAACGCCGAATTTCCTCCCAAAAATGAAACTTGGAGAACCACCCTCCCAATTTCACGAAAAATAAACTCCGAAAAATAATGATAACGTAGCTGCCAATACCGCAAGCTTATGCAGATGGTATTTATGATGACTATCCAAGCATGTGAATAGTGTTCTAAATGTAGATACAGTCAGTGTTTATCACGCTAGCTTTTTTTGAACAACCAATTCTTACTATAGCTGGTGGTTCATTTGCATGCTATTTTCATATTACTACTGTCCTGTCAAGCTGCAGTCATTATGCCACTGTTGTCACCAGGGGCGTAGCAGAAATTTCTTTTCGGGGGGGAGGGGGTGGGGTTGAACACTCCCCCTCCCCTTGGCTACGCCCCTGGTTGTAACTTCGTCCTTCTCAAACTGTTATCGAAACCTGTGCATTGATGCACTTCAGAACAGCTCCATGTGCCTTTAAAGGGAATGCGAATCTTTGTGGCGCAACCAACTGTCGCGAGATTAGTCGACCCTGCATGACCAGCAGATGCATGACAAACGGCTTAAGAACTGGATTACGAGACAGTGCAGCATGTCACTACTTTCCCATCCAGGAAATAGGATAGCGCCCATCGCAAACTTTGGGTTTTACTCTAACTGGTCTATCAGTGGGTGAAGCTGCACATACAAGTGGAACGGTTACCTTTGACATAAAAGTTTGGTGCAGGCTGACATAGAAGTCCGTTGCAATTAGCTGATGGTGCAATATGTGGCCCTCACCCCACGGACATTGCATTTGTTTTTTTTTGTTTCGTGTGTTCCACAGTGTAATAGATACTGCTGTTCTTCGATGGCAGTGTTCTGCCACTTTACCTGCCAAAACCACTTTGATTATGAGGCATACCATAGCCGAACACTGGAGGTTAATTTTGATTGCCTGTGAATGTTTAGTGTGCACTACAACGCAGCTACCGTGGCCATGATCCGATGACTTGATCTCATGCTCTGTGGAAGAATGCTTTAGCTAATCGAGTCAAAAGTTGTATGAATTTAAATGTGAGGTTGTCGCACGTCACGTGGTTATTTGATAGAGCTTCCCCTGTGGCTCCTAGACAGGGTCTGAACGCCCAACTGGAAGCAAAATGTTCTAAGCGCTACATTGTGCAAGCTTGAAGTGATGGCTCAAGTGTGCCCTTTGAGACGCGAAGCTCTAGCGATAGATTTCCATAATTGTTCGAAAAGCAAACATTTAATTTCTACGTGAACAGCACAAACAAAATCTCAGATCACTGGAAAGTTTAGATTATTCGTTATTAGTTGAAAGTTGCGGCCACATTTATAGGCAATCATGTGAGGCAAAACTGAACGTTCACTTTCTGATTGCATACAAGATTCTCCTCCTGCTTGCATATGTTGTGCCACAAATGTGTTTGTATTACCTTTTTTCTGCTTTTGCTTTACCATTTACCGCGTAATTAAGGGACACAAATAAAGTCAAATGAAAAAGAAAATGCATGACAACAAAAATGACTTTAATGCTGATCAATAGAGGAAACAATTATTTTTATTGCCACAAACTCTCTTAAACCAAGGCCACCGTGTTGCAACTCGTACTGAGTGCCACTGTACAATCACATCTTAAATTCTGGAAGCCATCCATTAAATGGAACAGCTTAAGACATATAGCGCAGTCAAAAAAAAAAAATCTGAGGTGAACAGTTGTCAACATACAATTGTAAACATGGTAGCTTCACTAAAGAAATTTAATGATAAGTACTGTTGGGTAAGAGAGAACTGAGCGGTCTTTCCAAGTAGGGTTGCCACTGCAAAATCCCGATGAATGAAGTAGTTTCAGCCAAATAAAACATCTAAATGAGCATATTCAAGTAGTGCTAGGTAAGTCTCCGTGGCAGTCTGTCACATGTGGTGTTGCCAGGAGCTCTGTAAAAATTTTTGACAAGCATTAACGCATTCCGTCTAAGAAGTCTACTTGCCATGGGCAGAATGGGAACTAAGTGGCAAGACTTTTTGCATCCATAGTGTTGTGGTCTGAATATTTTATTCATGAAATCGCGTGATCCCACATGGCATTGCTTTAGCCCTATCAACACAGTTGGTCAGCTCAGTTCGTCGTGCATATACTTGCAAGAAATACAAATGACAAGGCCAGCTCATGCGGCTCTCTTGTTCTTTAGACTGACCTGGAGACGAAACTGAGCGCCCGTGTTCGTCTGCGCTTATTCCAGATAGCTTGCATGTATTCTATGCATGTTTAAATACCATCAGATGCGGGGAAGAGCCTGCTAAAGAAAGAAGCTTAAGCTGCCAGCCAACAATTTTAAAATGGCATCTCTCATGGGACGACCGTGTACTTTTGTTGTCCTAATTGCTGAATAATTCTCTATAGTTATCTATAATAGTTCCATAATTCCAGCGCATATTGTATTTCATGTTGGAACGTGTTTGATAGAAATGCGAAAGCATGCAGTGGAGCTCATGTGTGCCGTGCGGCCCACAATTTTTGGGATGTACTGAAAAAATAAGCTTCACTTTTCAAACTAAATTTTTTCACATTGTCTTGCTTAGGGCGGGTTCTTTTATCAAAGGGAACACGCCATCGAGTGGCTCTAGCCATGTGCTGGCCACTCGTGGTGTCGACAAGTAGAGAGGAGGAATTTCATTATCATCTGATCAACCCGTGGCCAGAAGCAGCAGCCTGATAAACAAATGCTGCCATAATGCTGGGTAGGGGTGAGGTCTGGCATGGGCAGGCCTACCAGCCATGCTTGGATACACAATGTTCCACCGAGAGCCGATGCCTCAAGCGGAAGTTTTTCGTTTTCAGCCAACTGTTGGCACTCAAGGCAGTTGCGGCAGAGCACGGGGCACACACTCACATATGTTCCCTTTTATAAAGGACCCTCTGCACACACAACAGAAACACGAAAATCTAAAAGAAATCCAGGATATTTTGCAGTGCTCTTAAATGTTTCTGTCCTTAAACAGTTAACAAGAGCCTTGCAGCAATATTTGGTCCATCTGCAGGCGACATTTATGTGTCAGTGCTGAAGCAGCGCATACATCAACATATTTACTTTATTGCTGGCAAGAGACTGTTCACAATTAAAGTAACAAAGGTGCAGGATATCTCATGCACTGTCAACTTCCGTAGTGCTGCTTTGCAAGTATGTCTATCACCTTCCACTGATTCTTTGCCCAACGTCTGCCCGCTTGGTATCCTTGTTGCTGTACTTGCGCAGAAAACTGCTGTATGGGAATACAGGTGAACATGCAAACTAATTTACGTGTGCACATTTTAACATGACCACTTAAAATGTGCAGGCCTTAGAAATGCAACCCTCCTTCCATCCCACCCACCCCCACAAATTAAAAACAATGGTGTTCCTACATACTTGGTACAAACACTGCCTTTGCAGCTGCAGAGCAGGATTTCCAGCAACCACACAGAGAGCAATTTGACCAAAGCAGTTTGAATGATGAGTTGAATAAGAAAGAGTGTCATTTTACGTTACATGCTGCTCACAAAAAACAAGTGATGTCAGCTTATGCACAGCTTGAACTTCCATCACTTTATTGTGCAGTAATAAGGTGCGCTGCATGGCAACAGGGATACACATATGCTTAGTAAAAATATGAGAATCTAGTCTGTTGCGGATTTCAAACCATATGAAGTGACTATGGCTGGGGCCTCTTCATTAACCCCGACCTCACTGAAGTAAGGGGTACTGGGCCTGACTTTTTCCTTATTTTTCACACATAGTAGTAGATTTCATTATCTTTACAGCGAAAATGGCACTCGAAATGTCGATATCGGTGACATCGCTCGTGGTAGCGGTTCGCTACTTATTCAAACAGACATCGGAAATGTTGACACCGATGACATGGGTCGCAGGGGAAATTTCCCGCGTCGCGTTGCCATAGCAAATGCGAAGCGATTGTCACACGGGCCCTTTTGACCGCAATTAGGCCCGATCGGAACCTGTTATGATCGCGATCGAGAACAGCCGCTGCTACGCTGTCAGAAAATATGAATCAATTTGGGTGAGTTCACTCAGCTCTTAATTGGGACCTACAACTTTGATTGCGATGCTCCGTGCTAAGAACAACAAGCGCATAGATTCAGGTGTGGCCGATTGAACGTGACGTTCGTTTTCGGCCCAAGCACAATTGACTGGAAATTTCAGCGCCACAATGACGTGCTGGCATTTTGTTTAAGAAATAACTCCGCGTTCCTGAACGCCCAAGTTCTGATGACAGTTGGTACGTGCTTTGAAACCCTGGCATGCTAAACATGCGGTGCTGTGCAGATATACCATGGCATTACTAGCTAGCTGCCAATTACTGCGCCAAATCCGTCAGGTAGGCTCGGTACGTACCTCGGAGTGCTGTCTAACCGATACGTCAATGCTAGTTCATGCGGTATTCCGTAGCAGGCACAGGATTTCACAAGGCATCGTTGATGCATGGTCAGCTGACACCACGCTTCCCACTGCGGCAAAAAATGAGGTAGCGAGCATTTAGCACTTCCTATCGTTTGGGCAAGTACTTTGGTCCGTTATACATTTCTTTAAAGCTCAAGTCTTCATCCGGTGAAAGCGGCACGGGGAGTACGTCCGCGCGTCCAATCTTTTCCTATGCGAGTATATGAGTTGACCCTCCTCCCGCAGCCATCTTGGATTGCACGGCGCGCCACCTATAGGCCATGGGCATTGCGAATACAGCGGCGCCTTGATCACAGAAGCCAATCGAAACGCGCTTCAGGAGAGTCCTGTGACTCCTGCCGAAATGCTAACGCTTTTTCTCTGCCTGCACCTTGCCAAAAGAGGTCAAATGGACACCCAAAGAGTGTCACGGTTCCATGACCCTCTTTTGACTCTTTTCTTTTCTTGGAGTGTGTAAAGGCACAGAGACACAAAAGCGCATCTTTAATTGGGAAGTGAATTCGTCGTACTTTGTTACACAAGCAACAGGAAGTGAGAAAAAGACGAAAGGATGGAGAAACAAGATTATCAGCAACAATGGAACGCATTTTCATTGGAAATACAATCAATAAGAACACATTGCAAGAACTTATAATGCAAGATTAAACACCGAATTCCGGAGAATTCGAGATTTACGTGAAATAAACTCGATAAACACTGAATTTCTCTGAAAAAATAAACTCCAAAAAACACCCCCCGAATTTCAAGAAAAATAAACACCGAAAACACGGAGCCCTACTTACAAACAATTACGACGGCAAAAATGACCTTACAATAGGGTCCAATATTATGACTTTCGAGTCGCTCCAACCACGGAACGGGTTTTCTATCCTGACGCTTCGGGGCGAAGTGATTCATTAACAAATGATTGATTCATTTAGCATCCCAAAGCGACCCAGGTTATGATGGCGCCGCCCAGCCGAGGGTTCCGAGTAATTTCAGCCAATTGCGGTTCTTTCACGTACTGACATTGCACAGTACGCGGGCCTTCAGCAATTCGCCTCCATAGAAATGCGTCTGTCGTGGCTAAGGTCGAACCCACGTCTTTCGGTTAAGCATTCAAGCACCATAACTACAAGGCCGCTCCTGTGTGAAGTACCTCGTTACATTTCGGTGGCAGCGGTGGGATTGTACAAGCTCTGAGCGCCCATCCATCCATCCAGATTGTTTTAGGACTTTGTGATAGGATTACGCACACAACGCGAACATTAGAATTTGTTCTCGAACTTACGTGATCGCTAGCGATAACGCTGGGATCTTCGATGGCACGTGTATCAATGCCGACGCGACTACCGTTTGGCAGATTACTCGACGGCCGCTGATGTTCTCTTCGCTATCAGTGCGCAGCGTACATCGCTTGTATTTTGAGCTTTCATTTCCCGGGCGCAAGGTCGTCCAAATAAAGAGTTCCGTATTTGCCAGCAGTCTTGCTGCAGCCTTCTCCACCATCACAGCGACGTCACATGTCGTTGCCGGTGCGTTCGGTGAGTTCTTACTGATGTGAGTGAAGTGGAGGCTACTATTGACTTTTCCAAAGCGAACTACGGCTCTGTTGATGTGGTTTTTGCAGCACACACGAGACGAGGACAAACAAATAAGAAGTGCAGCACAGCTGCTGCACTTCTTACTCTTCACTGTCATCCCGTGTACATTGCATTAACCAGAGCATACCAACGAGGTCAAGTTTTCATTCTTCCGAATTGTACTACCACGCTCAGTATGAGCTACATCACGCGAGCGCGTGGCCGAGCGCTCTGCAAGGATGTACAGTGGCGCCATCATGGAATATTTCCGAGTTATAGGGAGAGAGTTTGGCTGTCCCTGCGAGCGCGCATCGCTTCCACTTGCTTTCACCCTCACGCTTCTTTAGCCCTGCGGTGATATCAGCTTCGAAAATGATAACTTGGAGGATAAAGGCAAGCAAGTGGGGGCGATGCGCGCTCGCACGAGCAGCCAGACTCTCTCCAGATAACTCGAAAATAAACCATGATCGGCGCCACTGTACATCCTTGCAGAGCGCTCGGCCACGCGCTCGCGTGATGAAGCTCATACTGAGCGTGGTAGCACCACTTGTCCGTCACGCTTTGGCTACCACTTGCGTGGAGAAGTGGCGGAGGACATTCTTACTTCACTGCATCAGCTATCACTTTTGTTTGTTGGTTCGTTACATATTCCTGCACCGCGAACTACAACTGCGGAAGATACCTTTCACAGAAAGAAAGTTACTGCAAGTTGTGCCGCATTTTTGCAACTTTTGTCCTAGACGTGGATATCCGCTGAGCTGACACGCGTGATATCTTATTTGAATCGTATGCGCTTTGTGCCACTTTCAAGGAAACAGTCTCACCACCAAGCCTCCTTTCTCGTGTCAAGGGCGACAGGCGGGTTTCCGTTCGGAATATATACCGCCGCTCAGCCAAGCTGCGTCGCGGCGAACAATTTAGCGAGACGTCTTAAGTTCTTGATCCGGTAACTGCCTCCTTGATCTCAACACCTAACGCGCAGCTTGTCGCTTCACCTATGCACGACTTGGGAGAACCTCAACTTCGACCTGAAATTTTTGAAAGCCAACGGGAGTCTCTGAAGGAATTCCTACAGCGATATTTTTGCTGTACACCACTATCCACGGAAGAACTCGACAGCATCCTTCTTGTCGGGTACCGAGTTCACACTGAAGGTCGTGGACCTTTCTGTCATAAGCCATGCCGTGTAGCGCCTTCCAGCGGAATCATTATTTAGGAACGATATGTTCAAGAAGTTTGTCTTACTTTAATCTGTCCTTGGTCCTGACCTTAGCGTACAGGCAACGAAGGACGGTAGCATGAGATTTTGCGTAGACAACAGAAAGCTAAACAGAGTCACTCGACAGGATATGTGCCCTTTGCCACGTTTGGATGATTCGCTTGACTGTCTAAGGGAGCCTGTCATTTTTCAACGTGAGGCTTGCTGTGATGCTACCGGCAAGTGCCAATGGGCCCCGAAGGTGTAGCATGTGCAACTTGATGAAGTGCATGTAGCATTGAAATTATTCTGTATAACGATTAGGTACCCTTTAAATGCGAAGCATTTCTTAGCGAACCTCAGGCACTTTGGCCGTTTCTATCTACGTATCTATCTATCTATCCGCCTACGTCTCGGCGCCCTCCTGGTCGTCTCCATACCTTTTAGTATACAGAAATCGGCATAGCAGGGGATCATGCATGACGAACACGATTCACTGGTCACGACATGAATAATGCAAAACACCTGTCGCGTACGTCATGAAACCCTTTCTCTCAGTCACGTGTGGCACATAACAGTAAACGAGAGTTAATGTTATGCTGGTATGTGCCACAGAGTCTCAACCAACACAGTAACCGCGAACACACACATTGACACGCAAGGAAAGGGATAATAATTGTTGGGGTTTTATGTCCAAAAACCACGATATGGTATGAGAGACGCCATAGCGAAGGGCTCCTGAAATTTTAACCATCGGGTATTCTTTAGCGTGTACCGAGATCGCACAGAACACGGGCATCTAGCATTTGGCCTCTATCGAAATTCGACCGCAGCGGCCGGGATCGAACCCGCGACCTTCGGTTCAGCAGCCGAGCGCCTTAACCGCTACACCACAGCGTCGGACGCAAAGAAAGTGAGGAAACTGAAGACAGAACACCCCTGGAAGACGCTCAACTACCAACCACTCGTTCACGTGGTCCGCAACGTGGACCACGTGGATTACGCGAAAACCGGGATCAACGCTTCCTACAATAAATCTGCCGAGAGAACCAGACCACTCATCATTACCGGTGACTTCAACATTGATTTATCAAGACCTAACAATGCCTGGTCCTTATACTGCGTGAAAGGCGGCTGGGATGTGGACAGGGCATCAAAAGACCTCGATGGCACGTCCAGGACAGGAGGCATCATAGATCAGTTCATCGTAAGAGGCATCCAGTATTTCCGCCAGCTGTACTATACCTCGCACTTCCCTGCACTTAGACCCCACAGAGCCGCGATCATGAACGGATCCGCATAACAAGTCCGGTCCAGCTGCTGGGGCTCACTGATCACGGTTATGATGACCTTGTTCAAGAACTGTCAAGAACCCCTTCTACACATACACATGGGTTCGTGCGTTCTCCGTCATAACGTACTAGTATAAGCATTACAACTGTACAACTGCAACTGTGACTGTAACGTACGCGCAGTGTGCCTGCGCGTACCACTCGGCTGTGCATATATCTAGGGAAACTTTCCTGAATGAAACTTAGTTGCGAGTAACGCCTGTCCTGCCCTTCTGTGTTCCTTCTGTGTCCTGTTCGGATTCGCGCTATCCAGTATTGAAGAATATAAACACTACATATCAGCTTACCGCGTCTGGTGTTGGTAACACCCATGCTGCTGTTGTCATCGTTACGCAGCTGTAAACAACTGGTTATATATTAGATATGTGACTCTTCAACATTTGAGTGTGCGTATACCACTTCCTTAATTCTCCGGCGTCATTCCGTAAGGTTTCGCTCAACGTGAAAAATCACGCCACAACCACCATCCCGCGCATGCTTCGCATAACGTCGATCCCGCGGTACGTGGGATGTGCCAAATTTTTTATCGCGTCTTCTTTCAGTGCTTACTATTGTTATAAGCGTAAAACAATTTAATTTAAGTGGCTGTTTTCTCGTGAAAAATCCTTGGAACACGGCGTGCCGCTGGAGCCACACCGCTTGCCGAAGCGTTGGCTGCAGCGGCACCCCGTGTTTCAATATTTTTTTCTCGCTTCAAGGTTCCATCTTGCACTGAACTTCTACCTTATTTCTATTTCCGCGTTAAAAATGCACATAATCGTTACGTTGATAAATTTTTCGCGCTGTTGAATGTCATGTATTTTGTGTGTTCCATGATATACTTTTTACAGATGTTGCTATTACCATCGCATTGGCATGACCAAATCAGGAAATTGCAAATAATGCGTTTGCCGTGTGTACTAAGGCGATTTTCCAAGCTGCATTGAATAAAATGAATGAATCGGTCAGACTGGGCGGCAACATTGCGGAAGCTTGTGTTACATAACGGCGTGTGTTGCGCCAAACGCTGACTTCGCCAAGTCTATTACCACATGCAGCAGTGTCTATAAATGCACGACAACGAGCAGCCTTCACTGGCACTTTTGCTCGAAAATGCAGTGCGGAGGCAGAATTTTAAGTGGAGTAGGTAAGGCGCACTCGATGGCTTGATCAAGCAGCGATTGAAGAGAACTCGGAGCATACCAGAGTGGTGAAGTTCGCAACGCCATTCCGTAGGGTACAAAAGTGTACGAGTGCACTGCTGTACGACTCCACGGTTTAGCTATCGCTTGTAACAGTGGTAATAGGTCTATAACGGTCGCAACAAACAAATTATTAGATTTTGAAATAGTAGATGGCACTTTAATGAGCACAAAACTACGTCGAGGTCAATTGTTGTTTCGTTCAGCAACATTTTGATGACTCATTATGGAATAATTGTGTACCATTTTGTGGCTTAACTGACCTTTATTTTTTTTTTAGTCATAAGAATCACAATGGCTAGATGCACGTACGTCCAGTGATGTTCCAAAGGCGTGAGACAACAGAACGAAAAGGACAGGAATGTAAAGGAGCGTCTATTCACTACTTTCGATAGAATTTCGCGATATCGCATTCTGCCCGTTGACGATAAGCTCCTTTCTGCGTGCCTCTACTGCGATATTTTTTTCTTCCAGCCTCTGTAGGTTAACTTCGTTAGAGAAGCCGTTGTTACCAAGGGTGCAGGCGCACCCATTCCGGCCTACCGGGACCGATAAGCGCAGCCGGGTGTCCGGGCTTCGCTGCTAGGCACGCGTTTCCTCCTGCGCCAGAAGCCACGTGTGACAGCGGACGAGACGGCAGCAAGGCGCGCCGGTGGATTTCGCGTGAGTGCATCTCGTCGACTACATTGAAGTACGCGAGTTCTGTTTGATTCAGAGAAGGCTGTGGTTACAATGGCAAGGGAATGAGCATAACGTACACAGGCAATAGGGTCGGAAAGGGAAAATAAGCTACTAAGAAAGAATTTTTTTTATTCATTTGTGGCTACCACGTAACGTAATACTTGCCATTTAAACCGATGAAATACTAAGTCAATGCTTATGAGCATGCTTATGAAGCACGAACGGATTCCAACTAATTAAGACAGCTGTTTTGCTAAGGAGCATTTGTAATGCTTCACTTTACGAAATAGACACGTGCAAACTTCATATCGGTGATTTGAGGGTAAGTTGCCTTATGGAACACTAGAAGTAAATTTTTATCTGCAACTTATTGACGTCAACTCCATGTTTTTTCATCACAGCAGTTGATGAGTTTGTGCCTACTCATGCAGCCAGTTTTACATGCAAGTAAAATTTGTGGTTGTCTTTCTCGTTATCATCTAGTAACGATAAGATTGTTCCTGCCAAGTTTCTTTGAATAATCGCTTTTTAATCAGTGCCGGGACTGAAACAGAATGTCAACAGTTCCCGGAGATCGTGAAACGATTTTATGCATTCAATAGAGCTCACTAGTATACATTATTTGGTTTAAATCGCTGACTGTAACTAAAATCAGCTTACGCGCCACGCTATCCTCATTTGTAAAAAGAAGTTCAGCTGCCTTTTTTATGCTTTGCAGAGATGCGACGTGAAATTCCTAGGACAAACACTGTAGAGTCGTTGCGCTAAATCAATGCTAAATCAAAACTTCATATAAGAAGTACAACCCGCCATTCCATCGGAAGTGCAGGACTCCGAGTAGACCTGTGCGCCGCCGCCGCCTCCACCTGTTATGCTCTTGCCGCTCTGCGCCGCCGAAGACTCAACAGTGATCGCGAAGCCGTCGCCGCCGCGCAATAATTGCGGCACGCCGCCATTTGCTTTTTCTTTTAATCCGAACGGGGAATCTGAACATAAGATACACCATTTCGCCACAGTTTTCATATCTTTCTCTTCGCCAGAAATCTCACGAGTGCTGCATGAACTCAATGCTGCGGCGTACTCGAGTATCAAAGGGCGACGTCTCAACTCGCTGGCATAGGATGTTCTTGGAGCCTTGTACCTATTAAACCATCCACATATCAATATTATACATAAATAAACATATCGATGCGTTTTTAAACTTCATTTTTAGTTTTTACTCGTATAAATATATAACTAAAGAAGTAAGCACAATAAACAAGGTTCTGGAATATTTGATTCTTCCAACGAACGAACTCTTCGAAAAAAAAAAAAGGCGAGCCCGCTTCTACGGTTTTCGCACTTTCAACACGAAAGTTCCGGAGTCCGCCAACACTTCACTGTCGTATTTCCGTCACGGATATGACATTGGTAAAATTCACACTGACGGATTACAATAAAAAATTTATTGACGCGAATCACTGCTGATTGAACCCACGACATCTCGGTCCGCGACGATAGGTGCCGAGCGTACATATGCACCGCTCGCACGCTTACCTTCTCTTGGAATCCAGTCTGTTACTCTTAATGACCAGCGGTTGTCGGGTCTTCGCACTACATGCCTTGACCATGCCCATTTCTTCTTGATTTCAACTAGGATATCCTTAACACTTATTTGTTGCCTGATCTGCTCTGCTCTCTTCATTCTCCCTTAAAGGGACACTAAAGGCAAATATTAAGTCGACGTTGATTGCTGAAATAGCGGCCCAGAAACCTCGTAGTGCTACTTTCGTGCCAAGGAAACGCTTATTTTGAAATAAAATCACGTTTTAGTGAAATAGTGAAAGTGAAACACACAGCGCGAAATTACGACGGGGACACAGGAAGGAAACACACACAGCGCGGAACTTACAAGTTTATTTGATGAATTTTCCTAGCATATATACAGAAAACAGCCACGAAAATGCGCAGGTCAAAACAGATACACTTCCTATCATCTTAGAAAATCCGATCGAAGAAATGCTAACTCTTTATTTGATAACATGACTGACGGTGAACTGACACATTCATCCCCCAACCTTTGAATATTCTCAGCTTCGATAATCTCACGCACATGCTTCTTACTATGTTTGCTTACGACATCAGCTTCATTAAAAATTGCCACACACGTGCAGTCTTTACAGTGCAAAGCAAGAAGACGTTTTAGTGGTCCGCATCGCGTTAGCGCACTTGAAATCACCTGCCTGAAAGCGGTCTTTCTCACGTCACTGTTGCCGTGCCCAACATTGCCCGCACACACCGTGCGCTTTTTCATCCAGCGGCCGTGGCCCGCATTTACTGCGCGGCGGCGTGCACTAGCGGCGTGCACCATTCGGGCATCCGGCAACATCACATGCATGCGGAATTTTGTCGAGCTTTCTGTCAGAGCGACTTGCACGAGCGTGCAAAACACACGCGGCAGTACGCGATACCGAAACTACCACTGAGACGCGACCGCGTGAGCGAAGCAGGGTGCCGGGCGAAGCGCAGTTCGGCGAAAACGGAACCTTTGAACCACGCGCGCCGTTCCCCATGGCAACGCCAAAGAGGTTCTTTTTTCCATGAATCAAATAGAAACGAACAAGCAGCATTTTATTACGTTTCTTGATGCACGGAAGGTTCTTTTACAGGGAAAGCTGTTATGAGATCATTTCAGCGGCCGTTTAAGGCGCCGTAGTTGCCCGCCGCCGCCGCCGCCGGTGTCCGTAACCACTATCGCTCGAAATGAGAAAAAAAAACGAAAAAAAAAAATTCCGGGATGGATCGAGGCACGAACCTGGGCCCGCTGCGTGGGAGCCCGATATTCAACCTCTGAGCCATGCCTGTGCTTGAAACTGCTTTGCAAAGCGGTCCTATACAGGCTTCATGTCGGGAAGGAACCACATTAACATGTGCAATATAGCCTGGTAGAAGAGCCCCCCCCCTCTCTCTCTCTCTCCCACGTCAACATATGTTATACAGCATGGCGGGAGAGGGAAATAGCGACCGGGCGTCACCCAATGCAAGTGGGCCGTTTAAAGCTTCCAACCCATTACAGAGGGCTGAGCCATAATTCTTCATCGTCATCAGTCGTCGCTTCAACAAAGTGCACATAATGCCTTACAGACGTGTAGCTGGTACCTCGCTTCTCCGCAGAATGACGAATAATGGCTTAGTAGGTGCTTCCCAACTTCACAAAAATTGTGATTTATGGCGTAGTGGGTACCTTGCTAGTGTGCTTCTATTAGCAGCCCCAAGAGAGCTTACAACAAGCTCTAGAAACGGCGCTCTTCCAGCTTTCGCTGCGACTGTGCTGCGGTTTCAGCGCAGGCCTGACGTTTTTTTTTATTGCAGCTAGTTTGATTACTAGTCATTAATTGTAGTCGGACTCTCTCACGTCATCGGGATCACTTCCAAAATGTCCCACTCCGGGGCGCTCATCGTATGATACATTTAGCTTAATGTCCCGGTAAGTAGGGCACTGCTGTTGATAATATTGCCGTTCGAGACGTTGTCATACATTGAGCTTTCACTTTGACATAAATTGTTATTTGCCTTTAGTGTCCCTTTAAGGTTTCACCTGTCATTTTCTTTTTATGGACCGCTTCGTCATCCTCAATTTACTTGAACCTCTTTGTAAGACTCCAGGTTTGCATTTTTCTTTTGAGGAATAGGGGTAAACTGCCATTCATAATTTGAGAATGCCTACCCAATGCACTCCAACCCAATCTTATTCTTCTAGTTACCTCAGTCTCATGGTTCGGATCTGCGGCCATCACCTTCCCTAACTAGACGTATTCATCTACCACTTCCAGTGCCTCACTGCCTATTGCAAAGCGTTGTTCTCTACCGAGACTACTAAACATTACATGTTAGTTTCGAGACCTACCGATCTGCTTTCCCTGTCCAATTCAGGAACCATGATCTGCAGTTTGTCCTCTCAGTTACTCGCCAAGGCAATGTTATCAGCGAATAGCAGGTTACTAAGCTACTCTTCATTAACTCCCATTCCTAACTGTTCCCAGTCAAGGGCTCTGAAAACTTCCTGTAAGCGTGCCTTGAATAGCATTGGGGAGATCATGTCTCGCTGCCTTAATATTGCACCCTCTTTAATTGTAATTGGGCGCTTAATTTTGGAGGACTATGGTGACTGTTGAGCCACCGTAGATTTCTTACAGTATATCTATATATGGTTCGTCTACACACTGATTCTGTGGTGCTTGCATCACTGCTGAAATTTCAACTGAATGAAATGCTTTCCCGCAGTCTATGAAGAGGTTAGTTATATTGCGCGCAACGGACAATGCCTGAAATGCCTAAAGAATGGAATCGGCACAGGTAATGCGGTTCTCTCATGTTCGCGAACGCCTTCTTTGCATCCTACCTGGATGGCGTGGCCAAAGCTGAGCATGCCCAGATAAGCTTAACGTCTACCTTTTCTTGCGCCACAATGCGACCTTTCAGGTCGAAGTGTATAAACGCGCTGATACAAAGAACGAGTTGGAGTCTATTTGAAGCGAAGCTATCCTAGTTGAGCAGCTTCCACTTGGACTTGTTGCTACAACATAGTGAAGGAAACAGCGCAGATAACGACTGGGCCGAATAAATAGACAAGTTGGACAAACAAGCGTTGACTCTCAACAAAATGTTTATTTCGCATGTGCACAGCTACTTATACTGAACACTTTACAAAGAAAACAAGATCACACCTGCGGACTGATTGCTCTCATGTCGCTATCGCCCTGGCATTTTCATCTAGAAAGATCCGCTATTTTTCACACAAAGCTACGGATGGGCAGCTAACGGAATTCTGACCCGCACGTGATATGGCGGCTGCCTCGATGATTTCTTGTGTAAAAGTTGAGTTACATCGAGATAAAATCTTGCATATATCGAAATTAGGTTTGCATCCACAATCTCGCCAGTGCACACCAAGATGACCTTGAATCGCGCTATTCTGTTTGCAGTAGTGTTCTATTAGCCGATCGTCGATGCATCGGGCAGTTTGATCGATATAAACTTTACTACAGGAGATAGGTATCTGATACTCGACGCACTGGGTACATTCTGTGACGCGCTGCCTGTGCTTAGTTTTACATCGGCCCTTTTCATTGAAGACAGCATTGTTTTGTTTACACAGTGATACAAGCTTCCCAGACGCATAAAAAATAACATTAACATTAAAACTCTGGCCAAGCTTCTTCAGGTAGTGCGAGACTCCATGAAAATATGGAATAACGGCCCTTTTTTTCTCATTTTCTCGGCTTCAAGCTTGTGGTTGCCGTGTTTGCGGACGAGGAGCACATTTTACTTTCTCAAGTATTTCTTCCGCTACGCTAACTTGCAAACTTGAGGCTTATCTAGCCTCAGTGAGGCGACGAACCTCTGACAAGAAAGCTTTCTCCTGCGCTTTGGGCGCGTGATTTCCTCAAAGCATTTGCAAACAAGAAACCACAATACTTGTTTCGACAAGTTTAGAGTGTGCCGAATCGAATGGAAGTAATAGCTTGTTCGCACTAGGCTCAAACATCCAGCACATGTAATTTCCCAAGCGGCTTAGGTCTAAAAACCTCTGCACTACTCCTCTGAGTGCAATGCGCCAGTTCTGTAGACACTGCAGTATTGCGGAATCTCCTCGACCGGTCTACTCGGCAAGAAGAGGACGGGGGAGACCCGCATAATTTGAAAAAGAAAAAAGGAAAATGAAACGGCAATTTCATTGGACACTAAAGAAAAACACTAAATGTGATTAAACATATAACCAGGGCTCCGTGTTTTCGTAAGAATCCGATAAACACTCGACAGTAAAATTTTGGCACGTATTTAGCCGATAAACTCTCGCTATAACGGCCAGTATGACCACGTTACATTCTTTTACACTAAGGCATGTTCTAGGCGTTCATTGATGCATCCGCAGGTGTGGTCGATATAAACCCCACCTTACGCACCAGTTTTGTTGCCATGCACTCTGGAATGCCGGGATTCCACAGCACGAAGCTGACGAACCTCTTGGCCGCCTCTTTCGAAGTAAGTGTCCGGCGGCACGTACGACGCCATATCAACTATATCGGAAATACCGACATGAGGTCAGTGCGATGCACATTGCGACGATAAGTTCTTCGATGAAAGACCACCCCATTTCCATCACCATCAACTTCGCGGTCGTCCGGCATTGGCGGTGCTTGCAACCTTCTACGATGACGAGCTTCCTGGACGTAGGAACTCCATGATGGACTTGAAAGTAGTTTAGCAGTGTAATGCAGTGTCGATTGGCGTAAGGATGCAAACCGCCCTCCGGAAGGTTAGAAAGGACTTAGCCGACGGGCTTCGATTCAAAGCTGAAAATCATGAATCGAACAGAGCGCGCTTCCATCAGTGACAGTAACCTAGTAAGGGATCTCAGCAGAACTTGTGGCTGTGCTAGTTGGCACACAGATTAGGAAAAACCAAGACGCCTAAGCACCGCGCTCTTTTCCTGTGCTTCTTTCTGCTGGTGGTGCTTAGGCGTTTAGGTTTTTCTTGAAGCCTGTAAGTCATGTTTGCGTCTATTACAACAAGCTTTAATGTTAATAATAATGGTCGCGGTTTAACGTCTCAAACCACGATTCGATTATGAGAGACGCTGTAGTTGAGGGCTCCGGAAATTTGGACCATCTGGTGTTCTTTAACGTGCACCATAACGTTTTTCGTTATGTGGACGATTACTTGATTTTTTTGTAGTGGTGAGGACTTCGAAACGGTAGTAACTCCAGTGAGCGAAAAATTTGGATTAAATGGAGGAGGGCTGAACTTTACTAAAGAGGTGCCTCAGAATAATGGAATACAATTCTAGACATTTCCTTAACGTTCCAAAAGAACCACGTGTGCTGTGCTGGCAGTATTCTCCTAGATCTTCGAAACCGCTGTTAAACTTTTCGTCGAAGCACTCGAAGGTTGTAAAAAACGGCATCGCCATGTCTTGCCTTAAGTCAGCCCTCACCAAGTCGTGTGAGCACAAAATGAGTGATAGCTTTAACGCACAGGTTACGCGTCTTTTAAATGTAGGGCATCCTCGCGATGCAGTGGCCACTGTCGCTGAACGTTTAAAGAAGTCTATTGTGTTAAGTGCGAGCATGGTTGCAGAAAGCGATAGGAAGAAACGTGTCGTAGGTATACCGTACATTCATTGCGTATCTCACAGGCTAAAGTAGGAAGTAGATACGGCGTTAATGTTATTTTCACGGCTGCCAATAAGCTAGGTAAGATTTGTGGCGCTGTGCGGAGGAATAATGAGCGAGTAAAAGACAAGAAGCGGACCGATATTTGTTTCGTAAAACACACCAACAAATTCACTGATTGCCGTACGAGTGTGGTGTATAAGGTCCCTTTCAGCTGCGGCCGCTTCTACGTAGGACAGGCGGGCCGATGCATTAACCAGAGATTGTTGGAACATAAGAGATCGCTAACAGGAGGCTCACCTTTTAATCTATCTATACATTGTCAAGATTTTAAGTGCACGCCAAAATTTGATGAATGCGCAGTGTTGTACCGGCATGGAAATGAAGAAATGAGCCTGATGATTGATGTATGGCATATCGAGAATAGTGGTAGCGCATGCGTGAGCCAACCGTCGATTAACTTGCATAAAGATGAAATCAAATGCCTTAACAGTTATCTTCCACGTAGACCGCCACGCGTTCCGGATTGATAGGTTCGCCTGTTGCATGGGCATGCGCAGATAAGTTTTCGTGCCTTCTTTCTTTTCAGCCGTTGTGCGCCTCTTCAGTTGTTAGTCGGCGTTTGTGGTGTCCTGACTTCTTGCTTGTGTCCGTGTTTGCACGCCCTGTCTCTTTAGAATGAATACTTATCAACTAGCTCCGCTCTCTGTTATTCTAAGCTTAATTCCTACACTACACTACACAAGGCCATGCTATACTCGGCTAGCGTGCCTGGATAGCCGAGTCATTAGGACACTCGCCTTCAGATCGAGGTTACGCGAGTTCGAATCCTGCCTCGCGAAGTTTTTTCGGCAAGAATTTTTTTGTTTCTTTACATATTTTTTTCGCCTCTTTCTTGTTTCTTTCTTTCTTTCTTTCTTTCTTTCTTTCTTTCTTTCTTTCTTTCTTTCTTTCTTTCTTCCTTTTTTTCTTTCTTTCTTTCTTTCTTTCTCTCTCTCTCTATCTGTGCTCGTTCTCAGGGTTATTACAGGTCACGCCGGAGCGGTGAGTAGTGGGATCAGCCCAAATTCTGTGGCACATACTCATTCATAATGGTGATAGTTGAAAAATTCCGAAGAGGGATGAAGCCCCATAGGACTGCCCTGGCTACGCCCCTGCGTACAACCACTGCATACTGTAATATGGTATTGCATTGGGCGAGTTGGAAAATGCCCATGACGGGCAGCGCGAACAGAACACGGCGAGAAAAAGATACGACGGCACAATGCGTACTGCCAATACCAGCATACGGGCTTGACGAAAAGCAAATAAACATGGCAACAAAGTCTCAAGACCACGCAGTGTGCGATAGAAGCAGAATGATTGCATTAAAAGATCGAAAGTGGGCCTAGTGGATCAGAGAACAGAAGTAGCTGGCATCCTTGCTGACATTAAAATGAATAAGCGCACCTGGGCCGGTCATGTATTGCTTAATGTAGATAAGCGATGGTCAGCTAGAACGACTGAATGAATACCATGATGACGCAGCCGAGGACGACAGAGTTCAACAGAATGCGTTGGCGGGCATCGATGGTGAGAATCCATATTGCTTTTTTAGCGCAAAAACGACACCACAAGAAAGAAGACGGAACGCAACAGCGCTGTGCTCCGTCTTCTTTCTTGTGGTGTCGCTTTTTCGCTAAAAAAGCAACATGGAGGACAGAGTTGGGTGAGGTGGAGTCTGCAGCAATAAAATGAAATCGGTTTCGTTGAGCCACAGAGGCCTGCGTCCTGCAGTGCTTATCAAACGTCGCGTATGCTGATGATTATGAGTATGATGACGATAACCCAGATCTCTGCATACGCGATCCCGCTTTGCTGCAGCCATTGCGAATGCGGCAAGCGCAAGTTACATTTGGGTGAGCATTTTACATTAAGTAATAGCGTATGCACGCAAGGCACTCAAAGCCTTGTGACCCAATTCCAAAGCTCTGAGTGCGGGAGGACGGTCAACTTGCCTCTGTAGGTTCTAGCGCGCTCGTGCGATGAAAGGTGAGATAAAGCACTCATCTCATGCAATGAGCTTGCTTAAGAAGGGGCAATTGACAACACCCGTTTGTAGTACGAAGCTTCAAGTAATTGCATGCGGATTTGTCTGAAATAAAGCTTCTGAGTTGCTGAAAAGTTGCCGCACCAGGACGAATCCTTCGGCAACGAAGAAGCTATATTTCTGAGAAATCCGTGTGAATTTCCTTGTGGCTTCGTGGTACAAACGAATGGTTATACACAACTAATGAAACCGACAGACCAAGGAAGCATAGGGGACATGGAAGCCAAGGAAAACATAGGGGACATTATGTGTGGTTTTTTAACTGTATTTTATTGATTCTCCCTTAAATTCAAAGAAATTAAAGTGGACGAAAAAAAAACACCCTTTCCGTCGGTGGCATCTGAACCCACAACTTTCGAATTTCGCGTCCGAAGCTCTACCGTTTGAGCTACAAGAAGTAGCGGAAAGGGTGCTTTCTCGTCCTCTTTAACTTATTTGAATTTAAGTGAGAATCGTTGCAATACAGTTCAGAAAGCACAAACAATGTCCCCTGTGCTTTCCCTGTCGGTTTCATTAGCTGCGTAGAATACAGAAAAACGAGCCCCCCGGACAATTTTCCTAAACGGTTGGTCGTCATTTTCCCTTTCTTAACCCTTCCGTCACCTAAGTGATTAGCAATAAGCCAGCTTATATGTGGCAGATATGAAAAAAAAAAGAAATTGCTGCATGACATTTGTGAGACGAGCCTCATTTTATGACAAGTTTAGCGAGCCTTTCCGAGGTTGTTTAAAAGTATGTTGTTTAGTGTGTGTTCCCTCTCCTATAGAGTTCTTGACTCGAACTCTGATATTGGCTCTTTGAGCTTACTCCACCTCGTAACAATTGATTGGAAGGTAGTGGTATGAAACTCCGAGCCTCAACTACCAGGCAGGGAAACCTGGGCTACTTGGTAGTGTTTGATTTATGACCAGCTCACAAAGCTTAAGGGACGAGGGCGAAGTTGAACGAAGGTGACGACACGAGTGCTGTCGTCACCTTCTTTCAGCTTCGTCCTCGTCCCTAAGCGCTGTAAGGTAGTAAAAAATCAACTACCAAGTGCCAACTGGATACAGCGGACGCTGCGCTTGCGGCCCGCTGCGCTGGATTAATGGCTGCGATTTTTAGCCAGTGCCTGAATTCGAAGGCTGTAGGTTAGGTCCCCACCACGAGAAAGTAGTTTTCTCGTCCACTTTAATTAATTTCCCATTTATTCCCAAGAGGGTTGCTCTGAAAATATAGTGCAAGAGGATCGACAAATGGGCTAGTTGGTTGAATTGTATGGTATCTGAACAAAGCGCACACAGACGAAGACGAAAAAGACAAGGCAACTGGACAGGCGCTTACTCTCAGCAACTGAAGGTTTTAACAAGGAAGCATATAAATACAAAGAAAAAAACATGGTTGATCCCTCCGTATAGGAATCGGAATAACACGAAAGTAAACGTGCCCTTATAGAAGTAACTGAATGTTACTGCACATTGATATAAGAGAGCTTGCACAAGTATGTTGATGTCTGGGAGCTATAGCACCGTTTAACGTGGATGCACCCACTTTGATGCTTGGTGGTAATCTCCATGCCGACGACTAACGTCCATGCTCAATGAATAAACAAACCCTTGTGGTAGCTGTAGTAAGCGGTGAAAGCGTAATCAGAGAACGAGTTGTGATAGCCAGAAGAGCCTCGCATATTGAACGCAGAACTTGGTCGCCATCCTGCGGCATGTTAAAATGTGATGAACACCACGGCCGCACTAGAGGGAAACGCAAAGCGCGTCGTGCCGCCGCGGTAGCCCGGCCGCAATTTTTTCTCGGGGAGAGCACATAGGCGGGGAACGCTGTGTTACAGCCAGGTGAGGCAGGCGCGCGTCGCAGAGCATTTTTGGTTGAATAGCGTGATTCTATGAGCGATGCCGACGCTTTTACGACGCTTACGTTAAGGTCGCCACCTCGCGGTGTGTTAAGGCATTGACAAAATTGTACTTTTACTGAAAACGCGCCGAATGGGACGAACGTGTAACGCGTTGCAGGTACTAATCGCGGAAGCTACAGTAATGATGAATTACTTTCTTTGCCGCTCCCAGAGAGCAACACCACCCCGCCGCCCGGCATAGTGGTAGATATAAAGGCGCGTTTTGTAAAGCCTCCGAGTCTGTGACCGTGGCGCAGTGGATTAGCGTGCCCGGCATCTGTTGCTGCGGACCGAATAGTCGTGGGTTCGATGCCCGGCGACGGAACTTTTTTTCTTTGCCATCTGATCGTGTACATTTTTTCGACGTCATTTCCGTGACGGAAATACGTCACTGAAGTCTTGGTGGACCCCGGCATAAAACACTTTCGTGTTAAAAAAACTGATTGAAGCATGCGTATCACAACAAAGGTTCTCGGAGGCAGAACACGAAAATCGTGGGTTAACCATGGCGATCAACTATCAAGAAATACTATCCTAGGAAAAGAAACCACTTCTCATGTAACAATACTGAAGGATGGCTGATGCACTGGCCTCCTCTTTATTTTCTGATATGAAAAGCGTCAGTCACCTCAGGTGTTAGCTCATTGCTAATTCTGAAAAATTTCACAATATCAAGTAAAACAGGGTAGCAGCCACGCTCCCTGCAATGTGCTGCGAAATGTGAAGGCTTAACTGCTGACTGATGCATCAGTCAGCCGTCAGCAGTTATGTAATTAAGAAAATGAGACCAGTGCGTCAGCCATCCTTCAGTTTTGTTACATGAGAAGGAGTTTGTTTTCCTTGATAGTATTTTTTTTATAGTTGATCGCCATTGTCAACCCAGAGTTTTCATGTTTTGCTTCTGAGAACCTTTGTCCTGATACTTCACTTCACTTCACTTTATTTCCTTAGAGGCCCCCTCAAGGGGGTATTACATAAGGGGTGGGTTTACAATTGGGTGACATATTGCATAATAATATTATATACAAAATCAAACATGCACAAAAATTATACATAATAATATATACATTCATAAAATATACGCAATAACCACATTTGCATATAACTAGTAGTCACATATAAACATAAGAATAAATTAGTGCTTAAGCTTTTCAGCAAATGATGATGGGCAGGTGATATCAACGATAGAACGGGGCAGGCCGTTCCACTCAGTCGATGAACGGCAAAAAAAGGAGGCCGAGAAGGTAGTAGTGCGGCTGCGTGGATGGGTTACTTGTAAGTGATGCCCAGTACGAAGGGAAAGACGTGAGGGTGGGGCCAAGATGTATGGTGTCTGATGAAGCGAGCTGTAAAAGAACTTGTGAAAAAGGATTAGTGAATCAATGCGGCGCCGGGATGACAATGAATCTAAAAGCCAGATCGTGCCTTCAGTAGTGATACGCTTGTGTGATAAGAGTACGATGAATGAATGTATCTTGCCGCGCGATTTTGGACTGATTCGAGTGCATTGATGAGATATGCTTGATGCGGGGACTATATCGGGGATGCGTACTCAAGTTTCGGACGTACAAGTGTTTTAAGTGCTACTAGTTTGCGGTGAGGGGTGGATGACGTAAGTGACGTGTTAAGAATCCCAAGGTTCGGTTAGCTGAGGCAGTAATGCGCGACACATGAACAGACCAATCTAAATCATATGAAAGGGTGACTTAAATGAGTCTACTTTTTCTAGGGGAGTATTGCTGATGTTATAGGGCATATAGGAGGGCTGATGGCGGCGAGTGAAACACATTACTTTACATTTATTTGGGTCGCATGCGTCGATCAGTATTTTTGTATTTATATGCTTCCTCGTTAAAAAAATCCTTGAGCTGCGAGTAAGCACGTGTTCAGTTGTCCTTTCTTTTTCGTCTTCGTCTGTGTGCGCTTAGTATAGATACCATGCGCTGAAAATAACAATGCACTTCATGTCATTGCATAAACCGGAGTTTTTTGGGCTCGCGAAGGAGTTTCGCCTGAATCTTTCCGGCGTACTGCGAAAACCAGAGTTGATTCAGACTCTTCTTGCTCTAAAGGCTGTTGCTCAGGATCATAAGGTTAAGTGATGCGTTAAGATGATTTGCGTCAGCGAGCCAGCAAAAAGGACAATCAGGGTGGCCTTCTGCTGCTCGCTGTTGTGGTGAAGTAGTGTTCCGGATATTAATTTCATAGGGGGAAAAGAATAACTGGAGGTGTTTACGGTCAGCTACAAATTCTAAATATTCGACTTTGGATACAAAATGCCTCGCGTTCATTCGCGAAGTTTCATTCGCAAGGTTTGGAGAATATCTTTAATTAGGAGGTTTATAACTCAACAGACCATTTTTGTACAGAAAATAAATGTAGGCCGTGCCCTAATATAACAGCAGCAGCCTTCTTCTGGTTCATCGTTGCGTAATTAAAAAAACAGTCAATCACGAAAGATCCCTAATGATTGTGGACCAACTGCTCAGAGATCTGGGTGCCTTGCTCAGGCGCCTTCAAGTGTGAAATCCCGAACCGGTTGCCGCTGGGCGCGCCAACTTGGCTATCTACGACGTCATGCGACGTCACTAATCGACACGGGGCCTGTTTTGTTTCCTACGTTGAGACGTTTGCTAAGACGGCGCATAACATTAAGGAGGAAACCCGCACTTTCCGAGTCGCGAGGCAATCGCTCCCCCTTTCCTGCTCGTCGACCAGACCAAGGTCGGTCACGCTTGCAAGACGTAGCTCTCAGTGCGTGCGCCACCGCAAGTCTAGTCAACCAACGGTGAGTGTCACTTGGCCTTACACACCGCTCGTGTTTTATGCAGTGTTGCAGAAATGTCGTCGCTGCCGTAGGATTTGTCGCCGTCGTACGAGAAAGCTGGAGCACAAACGACGTTTCGCTGGGCGTCTTCCATCGGGAGCTGTACGTCGATGGGTCTGCTTCTCCATGACAGTTGATCGCTAAATATATCCATGTACAGAGCTTCCTCGGTGCACTTTTTCCAACTGTTACGTGTGCATCATACGATGGCTAGCTATAATAATTAACATTGGTCTTACAACTGTTTTACCAGCGTAAACGAGTTCAGGAGAAAAGGGAGGCCCGAAGTCATTAAAAATTGTCGTAAAAGAGTTGTAACTGAAGCCAACGTTTAGAAGAAGGCAGCGACCTGATGAAGAAAAGCCTTTTTGGTGAAATGCTTGACTCGAGTGGTATTTCTTGTTCGATGATTTGTCATCATCTCCCGGTGTAGTGGCAAAGCGAACAGCACGTGTGCAAATTTTACGGTCTTCTGGGAACCCCCGCACGTGTGGGCGTCAACTTCACAGACGGGAAAGTGCTTTAGGGCGTGCCAGGCGGAGCAGCCGAGGACGAGTTCGTCTAGCCGCTAGTGACGATAAGGACTGCTCGCACAAGTGGGAAGATTAGTTAAGGCGAGCGTCTTAACTGTCTTGATGTGTGCTTTTGAAGGCGCTAAGCATCCACGATGCTGACCTTTAAACAAATTCAATATGGCCCAAAGAGCAACATGAATTGCGAAACCCTAAGAAGAGTATGTAAGCAGGAAAACATGAAGACCTGAAGAGGTCATTGATTTCATTTTGTGAGGGAAATGTTAATCCACCCTTTACGGGCGCCAACCTCAACGTGTTTAACGAACTTTTTTCTCTTTCTAATGAATTATGCAAATGTAAGCGAGGCTTCGACTATTCGGCACTGTGTGAGTATGTATTGAGTACAAGGGCAACAAGGCAACGCAGCGCTGTCCGTTTCGAGCCATTTCTATTCTAGTTATAGGAGAATGAACACTTATCATATCGTCTGATGGCAGTTACATTGCTTCGGCATGCGACGAAAAGAGCACGAGGGCGTTCGCTAGCGCGGCCTATTAGTGGCAAACTTGCAAGAAATGTGTTTATGTACCAGGTCACGGCGGTTAATGACTGAATTAAATGGCCGGCTTATTAGGAATATTATGTCCAAGTGGGGCTGTAATCTCAATTTTACCAGATACCACTTTGAGAACTTTGAGGTAGAGAAATAAATGTTTGGGAAAGTGCTTAAGTAAATTATGGCTGGATATATCTAAAAACTTTGAGCACATGATGTTTTGTTGGCATAAACAGGGGTATGAGTCTCGACCATTAGATCTTTCGTGCACGAACTCGATGGCGCCGTCAAGCTCTGTGATTGAATTTCTGTTTGCATAGAGCTGGTCTCATTGCTAATTATAAAATTAATTTGAATCTCAAGGGCATTGCCTTTTATTCTGTCGCAGATATTACAATCACAGAGAAGGCGTTTCTCGACACGCCACTTGAAAAAATAAGATTGGGAATTCCGGTATTTTATCATTCGGGGCCACTAGTTCTAGGTAATCTCAACAGAGATGTCTCCGCCGCACTGTCCATGTAAATGCCGCAAAAAGGCCACCTTCTTGGTTTGTTTTTATACTTCTTCCTTTTCCTTCTTCAAAATGCATTTTAGCGAGATATATTCACTATATCTATTCATTTTTCAGATCTTTCTCAACTCTTCTTTATTGTCTCCTCCATACTTTCCATCTGTAAGTCAGACAACTAGCTCGCTTATTAGAGACGTATCATTTTAAATATTCAGTCTTTTCTGCTTAATACTCCTTGCATGTAACTGCTGCCTCTCGATTCTTGGCTCATCCAATTCGGTGGATACGTGCTGCAATAAATGTATCATCATCATGGGCGCCATCGTTACGTGAAAACAAATCGCTCTGAATAGACAAAATTCAACGGCAACAGTCTTGCTGGGGAAATGCTGTATATCTGACAATACGTTGATTTCAAATGCAGTTAAGAATAGCAGACAGCAGAATATAGACAGTCAAATTACATCATCAGTTGTAGGAAGTAGGCGCAGATGATGAATGCGTTTAGTTTCACGTAGTCGGCACATCATCCATCGTTTCGCTTGAGCTGGACTGCTTCCACACACTTCCTGTCGCCTGATTCGTGGCCCCTTAGTGCAGGGGTCTCTAACACGCGGACCGCGGCTTCAAAATGAATAAAATGTTTGTGGCTTTGCTAAATGGTATACACTCGCATTATTTGCTCGCCTGTTGCGATGAATAACGCTTTTTTCGGGTAAGTTAGAGCGGCGGGACTGGGCTCAAGCATTTTTTTTTTTCGTGAGGCACCCCATGCGGTAACTATTTGTTCAAACATAACCGCCGAACGCAATCTCTATATTACACAATCGGCGTCCGGATTTGAGACATTCTGGAGATCAATATCGGTATGGTTCTCGAATCGTGATGCCAAATCGCTTTCAGAAACGATCCATATACGGGATATGGGAAATGCGTTCGTTGAAATGGCAGCGTTAGGTGACGTTTCGTTCAACCCCCTACCCTTTGCTTCACCCTTCTTCACTGTAGCGGCCCTTAGTGAATGCGCGCCATGGAAGAAAGGTTCAGCATCACCCATCACAGGTGCACCGACTCTTGCCTCGCTCCATCTGCAGAGACATGGCGTTTGAGGCATCAAGTAACATTCCATTGTGCGCCCGATCTCTATAGAAAAAGGAGTTAAGGGAGTTTTTGTGGAGAATGAAATTCATTCTCGCATCAAGTACTTGGGCCCGCAGTCGTCATAACTGCCACATACACACGTTCAGAGGCAAACGAATAAGCTATTGTCCCAAGCTCGAACCCTTCAGGTTTAGACCCTGTATAAAATCTTAGTTTGTCTTTGTCAGAGTGTATATATCGTAAAAAACTTGTAGGGCGCTTCAGCTTCGCCTTCAAGAGCAGAACGCCATAGTGTAATCGGCCCTGTGCGCGTCGTCTTCTCAATCGCTAGCCTCGCTTCGCTTCTCGGTGGACACCTGAACCGCGCCGCAAGGAAAGAAACGTCTGTGCGCCCGTAACTTAGTCCTTTCGAACTATCCTAGCTAGAATGCCTCCTGAAACTACAGTTGCGAAGTGCCCGCTACGTCGTAATTCTTCCTTTGCGAGCTGGCGAGAAACCCACTACGCGTCCCTAAGGCAACACGCTCACCTGCGCAGCTGCAAACTTCGTCGATGCTCTTGCCGATAATTATGAAGAATTTTACCTGAGCGCTTTGTAATTAGCGGGCCTTTAAGCCACCCGCTTGTTGCGCAATATACATGTTTTGACGCCTGGTGCAATCATACGCTTCTGCCACGCAATATTACACGCGTTAAGGAGACTCCTCGCGCTACATGACGTTCTTAGAGTGTTCTTTTTTTATTTTCGAAGCGATTTCCGGCACCGGCGTGGCTCTGTGGTAGAACACCTGATTTCCGCACTGAAGTCCTGGGTTCGATTCCCTCTCGAAGGGAATATTTTTTATTGTTTCTTTGTTTGCGTCTATCTCGATGTTTCGCTAACGGATAATGATGATTTTTTTCTCACAACCGACAACGCCGACGCCGACAGCGAAATTTCGGCGAAATGAGCTCTTTAACGCTACTGCGTTAAAACATGCACGAACCAAGTTACACTAGAGATGAACACACGGGTCTTACAGGTGAAAACCTTAGTGAATAGGAAAGGTTATGCTTAGGGGTGTGCGAATAGACGAGTTTCGAATTCGCATCGATTATTGCCTAATCGAATAATTCGATTCGACTTTCGAATAGCTAGTATTCGAAGTTTCGAATAACTCGACATGACCAATATGTAAAACGCGACAAAGGCCAACGGTGCAACTTGGTTAGGGTGGGCTAGCTAAGACTATCGCTAAGGCCTTTACAGTACGCCTTTCGTTAATTTTTCACCGATATCCTGTTTCGAAGCGACCAAACGTTTATTTTAATGGAGATTATGCCATTTCCGTGAACAAAAAGAACACACGAGAGAACTACCAAGCCCTTCACAACTTCGCTTCCGAAACGAAGACACGGACTTCTTGCGTAGTCCGGTGGCGCATGCCGCAAAAGCGGTAAAACTTCCCGAGGTTGGCCCGCGTACCCTCGGTGATTGGCTTGACATGTGAAAATTTGGTCGCGCTGTGCAGTCGCCACTGCTGCACCGCACCGCTCGTTCAAAAACTCCCATCGTTCCGACGCGCAGTTGAAACGCTGCTGAAGATTTTTGAGCCCGGATCACTCATGACGATGAAGCACAGCATTACCGTTCTTTCTTTTTTTTTGAATTTTTAATAATATTTTTTGTATTCAATATTGAATTCTATGTTCGACATTTGTTTTCAACTATTCGGCATTATTCGATACGAATTCAATTTGAGTTGACATTTCACTATTCCCACACCCCTATAGTTATGCTATTAGACTGATTACCGGAACTCGCGAAACTTTTGTTTATAGGCAAAGCCATCACCTATAAGCGATCGCAAAGCACACTACTCTCATTGCTTATCGCTGACAGCTGGGATAGTTAAGGTTTGAGTATTTGTGTGTTCTCGGCGCCTGGAATTGGACCTTCAGCCAAGTTCTTAGCAGCGCAATACTTCTGTTGATGCTGGCAACAACGACGAGTATGCGCGAAACAACGTAATGCAACTATGAAAAACGACAATAAAATGTGGCAACGTGAAATGACAAGTGACTTCGACAATAGATCACATTGTCAGGTGAGGAACCGCTGATCGCCGATGAGCCCACAATCGACAGGGCGTCAATGACCGGAAAACTGCGCACACGAGGACGCACGTGATCGGCGCAGCTGCGAGGACCGCGTATGTGTAGTGCATCCGCATTTCTGCACAGTCGCCGGCGCCACGTTTTTCGTGAACGATGCCGCCGCCGCCACCGAAATCTGTAACACATGCAAGCTTCGCTTAACAAAATCTAGAGAAGTTGAGGACTGGGCAGCGTGCGATTTAACGGCGAATGATCGGCGTAATATTACGAGATAGGAAGACAGCAGAATGGACCAGAGATCAAACAGGGGTAGCAAACATCACAGTCTGACCTTAAGGGGAAAAATAGACCTCCGCTCGCCACGTATTGCGAAAGACCGATACCTAATGTTCTGTGAGAGCAATATAACGGATACTAAAGGGAGTAAAACTCAGCTGTGGATAACGGAGTGCTTTGAAATGAATAAGTTTGCAGGCATAAAATGGGATAAGCTCCCACGAGACAAGGGGAATTGGAAGTCTCTGGAGAGGCTTTACTCCTGTAATTGACATAGAATGGCCCAATGATGCTGAAATTGCTTGCTCGGCTTTCTGGTACAACTCCAGTGAGATAGCAATGCACATACCCTTTCATTATCTGCTTGGACGAACTCGATCGTGCCTACTTTTAAAAGAAGTAACTATTCTAATTAATGTTGACATTGGTGCTCTCTTTCAGAATGCATTTCTCGAAACAGAGCTGGCATTTTGGCTAATGACCTTGTCAATTTTGCTGATGTGCACTTTCTTCCGCAATATTTCTAGTCGTGGCGAATAGCTGACGCCCTTTATGCCTCTGTTGATAGGAGACCTCAGCTATTTTTTTAAATGTTGCTGCGATGTCAGCTGCAAGCACTCTTCAATCCAGTAATATGGTTTCCCTTACAAGTGTTCGCATTTGTGGCAGACTTCCGCAATGTTATTTCTAGGATCTGGCTATTGTTGAGGCTGCCTCTGGGGATCCGATAAAAATGACTGTGTGGTTTATGTCCTCAATCACGAAATGATTCTAGGCCAGGGCGGTAATTAATTAATTATAGCACTCTCAATGCAGAAGCATTAAGATGGAAATGGTAATAACAAAATAAACATTAATGTGAAAGATAGATCAATACATCAAATGGTATTGTAGACGAATACAATGCAGATAAACTATATAAAGATAAAATAAACCTAGAAAGAAATGTCGACTCAGAAAAAGGTAATACGGGAAAGCAGAAGAAAAACAAGAAGGAAGAACAAAAAAAAAAAAAAGAAAACACACATGGAAAGACATTTTTTTTTGTGATTAATGTTAGCGGAAAGATCGCTGAGGCCTTGAATATCTTATGCCTGCAACGAAGGCGGGAAGGTGGTTACATAGCTCACAAGTCCTCGGAAAAATTTAGTTCTGGAAACAAAGTTGTGGGAAATGGAATGCCAACCTTATGTCAGTGAATAATCTTTTCACTGTAGTTTTCTTTTTTTCAATTTATGGGGAAATTTTCAGTTAGCAAGGCAGTAGGATGCTCTTTAGAACATGTAGACATTTTTATTGGAGATTATGAAATACAAAGTACCACTCACTACAAGCAAATTAACAATTATAAGAAAATTACAAGCAATGAACTAATTAACAAAATACCATAATTAGCGAATTATTCAGAGTGACTGAGCCACTAATGATACTTTTATTCGGAGTCAGAATTCATCAAGAGCTCTGAATTTCTTCTTCTGTCAAATAGCGCGCGCACGTGGCACGCTGACTCGCCGTGGCTGCGCTGCTGAGACGCTGGCAAAGAGACGCGAGAACCGACGCTCATATAGAAGCATGCGCTGCATGTGCAGTCAAACATTTCATTACAAATTATATTTGTGTAGATGTTCTCTCGATAGGCACACCAGCATTATCTTTTTTTTTACAAGAGTTGTCTCGTGAGTGGCAAGGAGTGATTTAAAGAGGCAAAACGAGTATACTCGGAATTGGCCGGGGTTGTGCGTGTGTCGTCGCCCGATTTATCTCGGGATTGACAGTGAAAGGGTTCATTCGTGGCGATACATACCGAGGATAAAAAAAACACGAGCGATAAATGTTATGGCGAGATGCTAGTGATTGTGGTTCAAGGTTTGATTTCGCTTCACTCACACTTGGAGTACGAGCATAATCGTGCAGTAAAATGCAGTGAGTTACACTGCCTTATTTGAAATGACTATGCTACATCTTCATGGAGAGAGTTCTAAACTGAGCTGGCGTATTCTACCTTCGAAGAAATTTGTCCTTTATAAGGTTAGAAATTAAGACCCTGAGGAACACTTGAGCACATATATTGACCACCTGGGGTTTGTTAACCTGCCTAAAATTTAATTAAAGTAGTACTGTAAGCCATCCTGAGTCCTTTAGTTTGGCACCACAAAACCTCAGTCGATGAGCGACTACGGAGGATGACTCTATAATGACAATAAATGTATGTTCACGTATGTGAGGAGGCAGGAACCTGCGGAACAATGTTCACGCCCACGGTTTTCGCTCCGTCTGCCAGCGAACGGTTTCGCCATGGATCCATGGGTCTCATTATATCGGCACGTGTCGGCGCCTCGCGCTGCAATTTTTTTCTCCTAAAGGAGGAAATGTCTACTCTGCGAGAAAACAACCGCCTAACCTATTCAATCGCTTTCTGCTAGTCACGAAACAGCGTAGCCCCACATCTAAGCAGAAATCTTTCTCGCGGAAGAGTTGTCTAAGTGTCATTTCTTAGTTTCGCAATCTTATTCACGCATCTTCTTCACGCATCTTCTTATTCTGCGGACACTAGTGCAAGCTGAAAGCGGGCTCCATTATGTGCGTCCTGCACTTCGGCACCGAGCACTGGCTTAACATATAAGATGCCTTCAAAGATAGCGACTGACTATTGTAGTGCTTTCAAGTGTTGTGGTGCGCGCACCCGAAGCCAGGCAGCCTCTCCACTCACTCAAAAATACAGCGCAGGTGGCGTTCTAAAATTTCGTTTCCAGCTCGCTCCGGCGCTCCCGAAACCGTCATAGCCGCTGTGACCACATGATCCAGCCTAGTACGTCACGCCGAAGTTGGCGCTGGCTTTTCCAGTGCGGCCGATAGCCTTATGTCACTGGCAGCTAGCGCGATTAAACATTCTCAGTGATACGCCATGTCATGTCTGTATAAGACCGGCTTTTTTTTTTTTTACCGCATCCTATCGTACGTGCACGACCCCACGATGAGTCTGCTTTCCTTGCCACAGATCTGTGTAGCAAGATCTGTGGCAAGGAAATATACACAAGAAAAGCGCCACATGAAACATGCCACGCGTTTTTGCTTAATCTTAGACAAGCTCGAATTTGGGCGTATGCGGGGAATACACACTACAGTGTGTACTACAGTGCATGCACACTAATTCGAACAAAGTTCGAATTAGTGTGTTTTTATCGTTGTGGTTTTCTCGGATGGAGACACAGATAAGCGTTCGTGAATACACAGTGGCACAACAACATTCTGTAGCTTGTAATTATCTGCATAGTGAAGATTGCTTAGCGGTCGCGGCAGCATTGGAGATATTTTCCCATTTGCTAATGTACGTGGCTCACTGGCACGAAGCCAATGTTTCGAAATGCCAAGGTTGTACCAATCTGTTTAGCGCCTTGTCATAGCTCCTTTTAATTCATGCTCCAAAACTGCTGCATCAACTGCGGTTGACCTAAAGGGTCGACGATATTGTGCAAATGCAAAAAGCAAATGGCACTGCAGCTTGCAACCTCGGATGCGAAAAAAAAATATTATGTGTGCTGTTTACCGGAGTGTTACAGCAGACGTTACCAAATGATTTTGTATTTATTTATTTACAAATACTGCAGGCCCTGTTCGGGCCCAAGCAGGAGTGGGTAGCAAATGTCAGTGACAAAATCAGAATAAAAAACACAATGAAAATACAATACAAGGTACGAAATTCAGAAAATTCTCAACATCAGGGAAAAATATAATTAATACATAGCAATAATGGCATTCATACAGAAATACAAAAAAATCTCAGCACTTATGAGGAACATAATATATTGCAATGTTAAAAATCAAGTGCTAGGTCATTGACGAGATGGGCGAACGATTGTATTGTGTCCGCATTAACGATCTCCTGAGGTAACTTATTCCATAATGAAAAAGCATAATGAAAAAAGCAATGGGCAATTTACCGTTTTCCCTGTGGTCGAAAGTGTGCTAAGTCACTGCGTACTCCCTCTAATAACGCATGGGGCGGAAACTTGGGTGGCAGCAAACTCCAGAAAAAATTGCACATCATCCTACGCTAAGGGCAACCATGGTGGGATGCGAAAGCATCGCGGAGGGTGCGCATCGAGTTTCCGTTTCTCTTACGTGACTTATGAGACGGTGGTTGTCGAGGCGTTTGAATTACCGCTTGCCTACGCTGACGTTTACGTTCGGCTTCCCGAGCCTTCCTCTGCTCCGCGGCAGTGGCACTGCCGCTGCAACTAGCGCTAACGTTGACGTTGTTCATGGCATTTCGCACACCGTTGCACAGAGAGAGAATGACGGAAGCACAAGCGAACGCGCGTTTGCAGCCTCGCAGCTTTGAGATTCGCTTGCCGGCGTTGCCGTTTGCGTTCAGCTTTGCGAGCGTTCATAGCGCCGTTGCGAAGGAGAGTGCAACGGGAGCGAGCGCGCGCTGCATTATATACGAGCGTCCAGCTGTGGCGGAGGGAGAGAAACGGGAGAGCAGAAACGAAGCGGAGGCAGTGCTCACGCCACCTCCACTCGTGAGCGCGAGGAGTGGGGAGAGTTGGCGCATGCGTAGTATGGGTGCGGACGCCGCAGAACGGACACTGCCCCGAGCATAAGATGCTTTCGCATCTAAATGTTAGGAAGCACACAACGTTTGATGTAGAATTGAAAACTGGGCAAGTTGGTAACGATTCATAGCTGGTAGAGGTAAACAGCGCAAAAGACGAAGACAGAGTAAAGGAGGGGCACAATACGAGCGCTCGTGTTGTGTCCCTCCTTTACTCTGTCTTCGTCTTTCGCGCTGTTTACCTCAACGTTTGATGGAATGAAAAATGTTAGGTATAACATGATGAGACTGGACGGCAGCATAGTGGATTATGGTGCAAAGAGGGGTAACCGGCATTCCAGCTGCCTTGACAACGAAAGCCGTTTTCAGCGTGCAGAATACTTCAAGAAAAGAAACGACGAGATGGGACAGAGTGCACTGTCCCATCTCGTCTTCCCTTTTCTTCAAACACTCTGCGCACTGAAAAAGATTTTCCACATCGCGTACGTTGCACCAACCAGCCAAAGAAGCCACCTTTTTGCATTCTATAGTCCATCTCACAAGCTGGTTCCAGCATTGTGTCGGCTGCAGGGCTATTTAGCCAATAGAAAGAGCGCAAATTCCTTGCGATGTCGCCATCCGCTCCGCGCTGTCAGCTCGACGTCCCCATTACGTCTGCTCTCACGCGTTCGGCGAGTAAAGCGAGCACACTCCAGTGACCAACACTCTTAAGATTCCGCAGAAACGGCAGCGCCAAAAGAAAGTTCTGGACGAAGCCTTACTACCATAAATACTAATGGACAATGGAGCTGAGGGACAGTCTCAGCGACGAAAGTCCTAGGCCGAAAGCGCTGCGTCGACAAAGTCCAAGGCAAGAAGGAGGCCCACCGATTATATAAGAGCGCGCCTTTTAAGACCGAACCACATGCAGCCTTATCGCAGCGTTTACTGCAGCGTTTTAAGACCGAACTACATGCAGCGTTCCAGCGTTTCGTTCCTCGGCGTCGATGCTACAGGTGACGGTGGTTGAAACGTCTACTTCGGGGCGTTCCATACATCGGCAGCGTTTAGATGGACGCATAAGCAGTTAGATGGACGCATAACCAATCAGCGCGCGGCTGGCAGCAACTTTCGCCTACGTAGTGGCGTCGTCACTGCTGTAAATATGGCTGCCACCCGGCCCGGATTTATCAGGTCGTCGCCGTGGACTGTATGGCCCTCAAGTTCTCAACTGATGCTTGCATTTGACTTTGCTTGTTCCCTAGAAGCTTCTACAGCAAAGCGCTCGTTGTATCTTTGAACAGTTTCCGAGAGCCATACTCAAGTTCATCGGTAGGCTTAGCAGGAATGAGTATATTGGCCGAACACGTGGCCTCAGAGATGAGCGGCAACTTCAAGCTGAGAGGCCATATATTACGAGTATTACTAGTAGTCTGGATAGCTAGCGCTACAAGTATAATAGAGGAAAATAGAGCTTTCGGCGGCACAGTGGGTCGTTTTTCGCATACAAAACTTACCCTCGCTTTCCTTTCCTGTTCAGCACCTCATCTCCCCCTTCGCGTAACTCATTCCTTGCATTGACACTCCGTTGCATTTCTATGCCTCGCTTTCTCCCATTGACCTCTACCCCACTTCCCTTTCCTGTTCAGCTCCTCCTCCTCCTCTCTTTCCCAACTCTGCTGTGCTAGGCTTTCACTATCGCCTATGCTTCACCTATGCTATGCTTTCCCTCCCACTATGCGCTTGCCCCTCTTCCGGCTTGGCTATGCTGCGAACGACGCTGTGGACGGACTGAGATCGGCTTTAACATACGAGAGTGGCGGCTTGGGCTAGTTGGTATGTCAGGATGACTGCTATAGCACGAACTCAGGACAAGGACAAAAGGAGCACGAAAACGAGCGCTCGCTTCCAACTATGTTTACTGTGGAGAGCACGAAAATATATAGGGGACAAAATCATTTGACAAAAGCAGAGCAATGCAAAGGATCGAAATGAACGAAGCAATAAATTCAAACAATAAAAAAATCCGACAGATCCCACGCCCTGTGGGAATCGATGTAATGCGAAGCAGCCAGCAAATAGTTGCATACATCGCCTTGTGTGCCTTTGAGGCAAATGAAGTCATTCATGTCATGACATCTAGTACACTGTATATCTCATGTTTGTCATACGTTCATGCACATACAATCTTTAATATAACGAACCGTATATTCTGGTATAGGCAATGCATGACCTGTCGTTTGTGTTCGTCACGCACTTGATATTTTGGTATGCCATTTTGGTATATATCCAGCTAACGAAACTGCCGGAAGCGCACCCAGACAGTGTCATGTGAATAGTGCCGTGCGTGACATGCATGTTATTTATTTTTTTTTAATTACAGGATACTGCAGGCTCAGAACCATGCAGGAGTGGTATCAAGAGTGAACCACGAGCACTCTTGCAAACAGCAAAATTGCCATTCATAATCAAAACAAGCAGTAAACGTACACGTATGCATACACATTTAATTATTATACACTTGCATACATGCGTACATATAAGAATTCTTAATCAACAGTATTTTGAACGCGTAATTCAATAGCGACTCATAATTAGTATAAGTATACGATCAGACATAACAATAGAGACTTATGCATACATGCATACACATACCACATGACGCAGCGCTAAGGTTACTATTGCGCCAACACATGCGTGTAAACGATTGGGATTGGAAAAATTTCTAAAATCAGGGAACGAAAAAGGAAAGCTGTTTTCGTTATGATGTAATTGAGTCGAATGAGTGAACGTTTTTTAGTGACTCAAAGGCAAAGCGTTCCAGACTGTAATGGTTCGAGGGAAAAAAGGAGAATTTAAATGTGTTAGTATGAGTTTGCAATGGAGTTATTGATTCAGCATGGCGATTTCTAGTTAGTCGTGACGTCAGTTGTTGGATGAACGAGGATGCTTGTAGTGCAAAATGTTTCTTTTTTTAAATGAAAACGAAACTTTAATCTCAAGATTTTGGTACGAAGCTGAAGTTCTTGCATATTATTTTCTTGCATGATAGCTGTCGGGGAGTCTGTCATGCGGTACTTGGATGCACTTACGCTGAATCATTTCTATAGCATGAATATTTTTTTTTAGTGTGTGGGTTCCAAATAATGCATGCATACTTGAGAGTAGGTCTAATAATGGTATTGTAGGCTAACAACTTCACCGATGGCGGGGCAGAACGAAGTTTGTACCTGACAAAGCGTAATTTACGGAAGGTGGATGCGCAGATGTTAGATACATGCATGTTGCATCTTAAATTCTTTGTTATCGTCACTCCAAGGTACTTATATTCGCTAACCTCTTTCAGTATGCGCGATCGAACAGCGTATGGAAAAGAGAAATAATTTTTCTTTCTTGTTATGTTCAAGTACACTGCTTTGTCTGACTTCAGTTTCATATCCCATTGGTTACACCATTGAAAAACGTTACTAAGGCAGGTATTCAAAAGTCCTTGATCATTCACGGTAACAATTTCCTTAAGCAAGACACAATAATCGGCGAATAGCCTTATTCCAACATGTTCAGGGACAACTTTAACAATATCATTTATATATATTAGAGAAAGTAGAGGTCCAAGAACACTTCCCTGAGGAACACCTGCTGTAACCTGAAGTTTGGATGAACAGTGACCGCTTATGTAAACAAATTGCGTTCGATTTTACAGGTAATAATTATATCTGGGGTTTAACGTCCCAAAACCACGATACGATTATGAGAGACGCCGTAGTGGAGGGCTCCGGAAATTTCGACCGCCTGGGGTTCTTTAACGTGCACCTAAATCTAGGTACACGAGCCTCAAACATTATCGCCTCCATCGAAAATGCAGCCGCCACGGCCGGGATTCGATCCCGCGACCTGCGGGTCAGCACTCGAGCGCCATAACCACTAGACCACCGTGGCGGGCCGATTTGACAGGTATGCAGATACCCAGTTTACAATAAAATCAGGAAGGCCGATATCCTTAAGCTTAAAAAAAAGTCAGTTTCGCCGCAAGGCCGAAGCAATGAATGCGATAGCAAGAAACTAATGCTATATGAAGTGAGGCTCGCCAATGGTTACTCTCAGTTTGAACAGCGCTCCTGTTGCAAAGGCGGCCGAAGCAGCGAAGGAAACTAGCGTGCTTCAAGTGTCGAGCTGTGACACTTGATAGTTCGCGCTCATCTTCTGTTTGTTCGTTTAGCGGCGTCCTTTGAGCTCGAGTGGCTTTCGTACGCTCCGTAACATGAGCGCGGACATCACGGTGAAAGCGTGAAACATCCCTCTTCCCCTCAGCACAAGAAAACCGCGCGAGCAGACAGCGGAAGGGCAGGGTTCTCCCTGCGCAAGTATAAGAAGAAGCGAGCGAGCTCGCCGACGACTTTTAAATGCGCCTGTCGCGCTCCTAACGCCATCTCGCTGGTAGTGAAGAAACGCTTATAAGCGCAGCCGTCTCTGAGTCCGCCCAGCGGTAAAGGGTGTGTATATAGCGCTCGCCGTTACCTACGTGGAGGATCTGCGTTTCGTGGCGTAGTGGCTAGCGCCACTAGCTGCGGAGCAAGAGGTCCCTGGTTCGATTCCGCGCTTCCGAAGCATTTTTCTGAATTATCTTTCTTTGGGGCTTTTATATATATATATATATATATATATATATATATATATATATATATATATACATACTTATACATATACGGTGCATAACGGCGGCGACGGCAAAATCCAGCCGAGACTGTCCATATAATTGCTATCGCAATAATAAGTTTATTGTGGGGAACTCAATCAAAAGCTTTCCTAAAGTCCAAAAAATAACATCGATTTGCCCGGATTTATCCATAATAGAAGCGAAAGTGTGCATGACTGTGACGAGTTGAGTGACAGTGGACAAACCCTTCCTGAATTCATGTTGAAATGGGGTTAGTATGTTGTTGTCGTCAAGACATTTAGTGATATAATTAGCGATGACACGCTCAAGAAGCATACACCAGGAACACGTGATGGATATGGGGCGATAATTTGAAACCGATAATTTATTTCCTGGCTTCAATATTGGAACAATTCGTGCTGTTTTCCAATCATTCGGGACACAAGATGAAGAGAGGGAGGCGCGGAAAATAATCACAAGGAAATTGGCGATCATCTCTTCATATCGACAAAGGAATGCATTGGGAATGTTATCGGGACTAGGCGAGGCTTTAGTCTTTAAATTCAGAAGCATAGATGCTACTCCTAAAAGTGACACGATGTCTTAGTCGAGATAAGGAGAGGTGGCATTAGCGCATGCGCTATCGCGATCCTTCTGGAAAACACTTTGCAAGTATTCATTGAAATGCGTAGCTATGCTCTTTTTTTGTCTGCAACGATGATGTCGTCATGAAATATTTGAATAATGCCTTCTTTTCACGGGACAAGTGAGACCAAAATTTATCAGAAGACGTCCGTATGAAGTTTGGCAGAGTATGTTCAAAATAAAATTGCTCAGCACATCGAATAGACTGGTTGAGAAGTTGGCACTACGACGTCTTAACCACTTTATATTTCTTTCTTGATGCAAGATGTCACGGGTGATCCAAGGATTATTTCTCGTTATCCTTTTCTTTTTATCAGGCACAAATTTATCAATGCAGTTCGCACATAACTTCTTAAATGGGTCCCATAGCTCTGAAGCATCAGACCCACCAAAACTGCTGATTATGATTTGCGTGTTAGGGTTTGTCATTTATGTTCGTCATACAGTCACGCCACCCAGTACCAGTTTTGGTGTATATCAAGCTAGGGAAACGGCCGTAAGCGAACCATGAGCGTGGCATATAAATTATGCTCTACATGAAATCCATGTCATGATTGTCATGTTACCACCTGTCACTTATGCTCGTCATACATTCACGTCACGCAATGCCAGTTTTGGTGTATGTCAAGCTAGCGGAATGGCCGCGAGCAGCCCACGAGCGTGGCATGTGAATCATGCCCTACACGACATGCATATCATGATTGTCATGTTACCACCTGTCATTTATGTTTGTCATACAGTCATGTCATGCAATACCAATTTTCGTTTATATGTAGCTAGCGAAACGGACGCGAGCGCACCATGGACTTGGCATGTAATTCATGCCCTACACGACATGCATGTCAAGATTTTCATGTTACCGCCTGTCATTTATATTCGCCATACAGTCACGCCACCAAATACCAGTTTTGGGGTATATCAAGCTACCGAACCGGCTGCGAGCGCACCATGAGCGCGGCATGTAAATCATGCTGCACATGAAATGCATTGTCATGCTACCACCTTGCATTTATGCTCGGCGTAAAGTCGCGTGATGCAATACCGATTTTGGTGTTTATCAAGCTAGCGAAACGGCCGCGAGCGCACCATGAGCGTGACATGTAAATCAGGTTCTACATGACATGCATGTCATGATTTTCATGTTACCACCTGTGATTTATGTTCTTCTACAGTCCCGTCACGCAATAACAAATTTGGTACATGTCAAGATAGCGAAATGGTCGCAAGAGCACTATGAGCGGGGCATCTATGTCATAGCGCACATGACACGCACGTCATGATTTCATGTTACCACCTGTCATTTATGTTCGCCAAACAGAAATGCTCCGTCGTACCAATTTTGGTATATATCCATATAATTAAACGGTAGCGAGCGCCCCGAGATCATGTCATGTAAATCATGCTGTACATAACATGCGTGTCATGATTTGCCGATAGGACCTATCACTTATGTTTGTCAGACAATCTTGTCACGCCATAGCAACTTTGGTATTTGTGAAGTTTACGAAACGGCCACAAGAGCACCAAGGCCGTGCCATGTAAATCATGCAGTTCATGACATGCATATCGTGATTTTATTGTTATGACCTATCTTTGACGTTCGTCAGACAGTCATGTTGTGCCATAAAAATTTTGGTGTACGTCCCATTAACGAAACGGCCTGGAGAGCACAAAAGTCGTAGGCGGATAGATAGATAGATAGATAGATAGATAGATAGATAGATAGATAGATAGATAGATAGATAGATAGATAGATAGATAGATAGATAGATAGATAGATAGATAGATAGATAGATAGATAGATACGCGCAAAGTCGCAGAAGTTCGCTAAGGAATGCTTCACATTTAATTTATTGTTTCAATTTATCGCGTCGCTTATTTTCCTTGCATTGATTTTGTCGCCCATACATTTTCGTGTTCTGCACAATAAACATGGTCGCAAGTTAGCGCTCGTCTTCGTGTGCCTTTTGTCCTTGTCCTGAGTACGCAATCATCACGGATATAATAGCCCCGCTACAAAACACGCGATCGCGGCGCCCGTCGAGGCAAAGTCGAAGCTGTTTCTTTGCGCCTCGAATTTATAACGTTGTCGTCGCGCACTGTGTGGCCTCTACGTTATAAACCGACGCTTGCGTCTGCGTTGTAGAGTGAAACCCCGGTGATACGAATCTCACGGGACCACCAAAAATATTCGTATCATCCGAAATTCGTATCACCAGAAAGCATGAAAAATTAGCATGCGACAAAAGAAAGCTGGCGTACATTTTCATTTATTGTTTTTCAGGGCCGCAGCAACGTCAGGAAGAGCCCTAAATGATTGTCAGTTAAGTTTTCAGATGTAGGCAATCATACCAGCGTTTGTAAATATACGCCCGTACGCGCCTTTTTAATTAATGAACCAGGTGCGTTGTGACCCGCGACAGCAGTAGCCCCTTCCAAATTTTAGCATGCTTTTTTGCATGACACCGGAGTACTGCAGCGAAAATGACAAAAGAAGTGCTTTGGTGCGATGGATCAAGGCCACAAAGTTACAGAACCACGGCCCGTGTTATGATTTTGTTATCGCCGAGGTGTTGGGGATGTTTTTTGGGAGATTTACGGCCGTGCTCGCACAAGTGCGACCTCAACGGTCGCCCATGTTGACGTTTTGATGCCTGACTCCTTCGCCAAGACCGTCCGCGCCTTCTTTCGGTCCTCGTCCACCTTTCATAGGATGTCGGATGTACGAGGCAGGTACTTGAAAACACAGTACAACGACAGCAGCCCGCGTCGACAAGTTAGAAAAAAAAAGTCACAGCTTCGCCGCAAGGGCGAAGCAATGAATGCGATAGCAAGAAACTAATGCTATACGAAGTGAGGCTCGTCAAAGGATACTCTCAGTTTGAACAGCGCTCCTGTTGCAAAGGCGGCCGAAGCAGCGAAGGAAACTAGCGTGCTTCAAGTGTCGAGCTTTGACACTTGATAGTTCGCGCTCATCTGTTTGTTCGTTTAGCGGCGTCCCTTGAGCTCAAGTGACTTTCGTACGCTCCGTAACATGAGCGCGGACATCAGGGTGAAAGCGTGAAACATCCCTCTTCCCCTCAGCACGAGAAAACCGCGCGAGCAGACAGCCGAATGGCAAGGTTCTCCCTGTGCAAATATAAGAAGAAGCGAGCGAGCTCGCCGACGACTTTTAAATCCACCCGTCGCGCTCCTAGCGACATCTCGCCGGTAATGAAGAAACGCTTATAAGCGCCTAGCGTCTCTGAGTCCGTCCAGCGGTAAAGGGTGTGTATATAACGCTCGCCGTTAGCTACGCGGAGGGCCTGCGTTTCGTGGCGTAGTGGTTAGCGCCACTCGCCGCGGAGCAAGAGGTCCCTGGTTCGATTCCGCGCTTCGGAAGCATTATTCTGAATTATTTGTCTTTGGGGCTTATGGCACACGTGCTTGTGGACGTCGTCGTTTTCGCTCCAGACTTCTCCACGCATCTTCAACGCCTCCGGCATGTGTTGACGCGTTTGAGCGACGCTGGTCTGCAACTGAGTCCGTGTTTTTGCCTTGACTGTCGCCATTGCATATCGTCGCCGACTACCGTCCAATAAACGCCTCAACAATATATATATATATATATATATATATATATATATATATATATACGGTGCATGACGGCGGCGACGGCAAAATTCAGCCGAGACTGTCCATATAATTGCTATCGCAATAAAATTCCACAGCATATCCTCGGGGTGAATGATGATAAGTGGGGCGAAGCTCTCGTACGGCAGGATCTTGGCGTCGCGCAGCTTCACGCCCAGTAAATCATCAAGGACGTGAGATCGGGCCGGTTTATACTAAAGGGTCGATGAGAGTCATGGCGACTTGCAGCTCACTTTTATTTTACATGTACGCTGTGAATTTTTATTGTTTAATCACGCACAGGAGAAATCTCACCAGGCACTACCTTGGAGGTAAACAATGGCTGCTAATGGGGAATGAGAGACAGAAGAAGTCGGCTTTTAGTTAACGCGCACGCTGCGCATTTCTTATTGTTCAACAACGCACAGGAGAAATCTCCCACCGGCACCACCTTGGAGGTCAAGATCTGGTACTAGCGTTAAGACTGGTTACGCACTACGACGGGGACGAACGGGTGCCGCTTTAAGGAGCTTCGCCCCTAAAAGCATGGCGCTAATGTCCTCGGTAATCTAAACGCTAGGCACACAAAAGCACGAAGCCTCAAAGATTCGCGCACACAATCTCTGAGGCCGTGACGCGTCTCCGAAGGTTTATTCTGACCGTAAGAAACGTGTTTTTCTTACACCGTGATTCTGACGATTTGGCGGTGCGTGCGCATGTTCACGCTTGCGTTCCCGCGCTTCGCACGTGCTTGGCGCGTCTTCCGCGACAGCGCGGACAGCACCTTTCGTACCTGGGCGGTAGCGTACGTGTTATCAAACGTCGCTGGGTGAAAATCGGTTCGCAACAACCGTACTCCATTACATTGCAGGCGAATGGGCGTTGGTTGGAACCAACGAAAATTTCGTATCATCCCGAAATTCGTAATCACCGAGGTTTCTATATGCGCTCTGGTGTTTGGAAAGCAATGTATTCGCTTCTATTTTGCACTGTTGCCAAGATTTGTCCTCAGATTCTCGGAGACAAAGCTTAGCAGGTGTCTCAACAAACGGCTGGTCTCAATAATAAAAAAAAAACAAAGATATGTTCGGAAGGAGCTTGTGTCAGGGGTAGCTGAAACATACTAGATGACACAGGCAGCCCTGCTAAGTTCCAAAAACAGGAAAACAGGAATGGCCCAGACGAAGCGCATATAACTGATTTAATGAAACGAAAAGACTTAAATGGGTGGGAAAATATAAAGGTGTGGGCACTGTGGGCAAACCGAGGATGAGCCTACATGGATGCTCACTATGCAGGAAACACGTGCATTTATCTCTTCGAAATTTGCAATTACATATTGCCATGTCAATGCCATATCCATAGCACTTGAAGACAGGCAAGTGGCATTTCTAGCGACACAAAGATAACTTAATCGCCGCTCATGTTCCGCCTTGGATACTGATATGGCATTGTGTATTTGTAAATTTCTAAGGATAAATCACGTGTTTTCTGCGTAGTTAGCATACTGGCGACTGGTTGGGCTGTGCGACGGTGCTCTTTCGCTAGTGTTGATTTCCTATATAATTTAGATGCTTCGTGCGGGTTTTTCTTTGAACAAATGTTTCCTTAGGTTGCTTAAGGGGTGAATGCATCATTAGCGATAAAGAAAGTCTCACGTATACCATTTTTTCCAAGCTGCAAAGAAAGCCCGCCAAATACAAAAGAACCACGTGACTAGCGCGCTCGCGCGCCGCGAGAATGCTGCCCTCAGCCGTGGTGTCAGCGAACGAACTCAGCTGCGGCCGACTCGGCGTCTCCGTTGCAGCGGTAGGCCGATAAGTTAAAGGTGGTTTCTTGGCCCGCGCTCGCTACAACTTGCACCGTCACGCGCGCCAAATGGCTGGCAACGGGCCAAGAAACCACCGCCCACTTATAGGCCTACCGTTGGAACGGAACCGGCGAGTCCCGGCCGCAGGTGATTTCGTTCGCTGAAACCACGGCTGAGGGCAGCATTCTCGCGGCGCGCGAGCGCGCTAGTCACGTGGTTCTTTTTGTATTTGGCGGGCTTTCTTTACAACATGGAAAAAATGGTATACGTGAGACTTTCTTTATCGGAAATAATGCAGTGGGGGTTTCTGATGACGCTCTCGAACTTTGCCAGCAGTATTTCTTGCCTAAAGTCAATATTTAGCAAATTAGTTAAATCGTCCTAATTAACAAATTCGTTAATTACAAAACAAAAAATTGTCTGTAGCGCGCAAGGTGGCTGTCAGCAATTTGCAACTGATTTCACTCGCCTGCCTGTAATATTGTATTTTTTAAGCCTTGGCTAAAGATAGCTGGGACACTCGATATATATATATATATATATATATATATATATATATATATATATATATATATATATATATATATAAAGATAGCTGGGACACCCGGTATATATATATATACCGGGAGACCCACCTATCTTTAGCCAAGGCTTAATATATATATATATATATATATATATATATATATACACATATACAGGGTTTTCACGAAATGTGTCCAACTTCTAAAAAAAATCAGGAAAATGCGATATTTGCTCGGGGCTTTCAGAATTGCTTTCCTGTATCGGCAGGAATCTTAAGGTAGTTAATGACACCATTTAGGACAGTAAATTAAGAAATTACACTAATTAACCTTTTAATTAGTAGAGTTAGGTGATTACGTGAAATGGGAGAATTGAAGTTCCTTATGCGAGGAACCATCCGAGCTTTGAGATTTCGAAAAAGCGTCCTCTAGTAATTGTTTGGCGTAATGAAGTTCAACCAAATGCAACGGCTTTCAACAGCGACTGCCATCGAATTCGGTTGAAATTCATTACTTCGTAATTATTAATAGAGGCCGTTTTTTGTAAATCTCAATGATGGAATGCGTTCTGGCACGAATAACTTAAATCCCCCAGTTCGACAGTCTCCTAACTCCACTAATTAAAAAGCTAATTAATTTAACTTTCCTTATTACTGTCTCAAGTCATGTATCTAACCATCTTAAGATGCCTAGCGATACCGAAAAAGTCATTCACTCATTTTAACGTCTCAGAAGAATATGGCATTTGCGTTCTTCCATGTTTCTGTTTAGGTTTCGCCATTGAATTTGGTTGAATTTCATTACTTCGTATTATTACTAGATGCCACTTTTCCGAAATCTCAAAGTTGGGTTGGGTTTCTGACATGAAGAGCTTCAATTCTCCCATTTGACTAACTGCACTTTTTTAATTTACAGTCCCAAATAATTTCTTTACCATCTTAAAACCCCTGCCACTACAGAAAAACCAATTCTGAAGGCAGCAATCAAATATCGCATTTTCCTGATTTTTGAGAAGGTTGGACACATTTCTTGAAACACCCTGTATATATGAGGAAGAGGTGTCCTTGGATCCAGTAGAATCAATACGACGAAATAGAGGACGTGCAAAACGAACACTGTTATTTTTTTTCCGACGTTTGAACTGGGACCGGCCTTCATCAGGGAACAACGATACAGAAATGCGCTGTTTTTAGTAGACACGTGGTATAAGGGGCCTCTAACATGCGATCTATCACTATCACAGAGTAGTCACTGCAATGAGGCGATTCCTGCACGGTGACAACAGCAGGTCACTGCAAAGGCGTGTAAACGCATCTGAGAAAACTTGCGCTTCCATGAAACAGATCGCGTGACTACTAGCAATTTGAAAACCGTGACATGATCACAAACAAAAATGACAATTCTGCAAACGCAATAGGAAAAATAAAGAAAATAAGGAATATTAATAAAAAATAATAAAGAAAAGTCGCTTTGGACCTAGACAAGATGCGTTACTTAACAATTTCAAGGGGTGCGAACATCGACAACAAAAAGCAAAGAAAAGCAATCCAACGAAAGCGTGCAGCAAACATCTGCGTATACAGTGATTATTGTTAGATTGTGATGATACTAGAACTTAGTTTCCGCGCCGAAAGAAACGTCAGCTTGCCTGGATTTTCATTTATGGCCAGATTAACA